>NW_028281608.1:0-28444 GCF_059751285.1 Brachycentrus maculatus | reverse complement strand
TCCAACCCCAACCCCAACCCCAACCCCAACCCCAACCCCAACCCCAACCCCAACCCCAACCCCAACCCCAACCCCTTCGAACAGTTTCATAGAGCATGTGCTCCTCATAGGTTAGATATTTTTCTATAATCAAGATAATAATGATATATATATCGGATTTAATTATGCATAACAGCCTGTCATTTCTAGTTATATTGCGGATTGACTAGTTTTGAGACATTTCTGTCAGACTGAGGATTGACTATATTGCAGATATTTATGTAGATCATATAGATCATCTTAGGACCATAAGATTCAATCATTGCTAGCTACAGAAGATCGCAGTTTTCCATCGCTGTATTTCTTGTCGAGAGCGTAGATTTCGTTGTCGTTGAACTGCTGTAGGTCGTTGTGCTTGTTCGTGACCTTAAAGATTAATCCGATGATGACTCCGCCGAACATCCCGATGGCTGCTGAAAGAAGCACTCCAATAATTTGAAATCCACCTTGCTCGATCAGGGTGCTGCGGCCGAATATGACAGAGAAGTGCGTGAAGGATGAGTTGCCATTAATCGAATAGAGAATTCCCGATAGGAAGCCAGAGAACAGTCCAGGAATTAGATACATGTGTATAATACTTAAACTTGCTTTGACTCCATTTTTGTTCAGACTCCTCAGCACTTTCGAGTTAAATGCACTCATTGCTGCGCCCATTAAGAATCCGACAGTGAGGGGGACGGCTGGGTTTTTGTGAAGGTCACAGCTTGACGAATAGACGATTCCTCCCTACAATTAGATAAATAAGTACTGCTAAGCCACTGTAAATGAGGTCATGCAGATGAATTTTGCCATTGATTATGGCACTCACAGAGAAGGAGCCCAAAATGCCTGCTCCCAGGGCCAGCCACATGTTCAAAGGGGCAACATATTTGATGAAGTTGTAGCGATCGCTCACATTGTAGACTCCGGCCACGCAAAGCATGGGGAAAGCCGAGAAGACGATGACTAAGCCAACAAGCCCCATGGATCTAGTCGCATATACGCTTTTATAGTAATAGTGGTCTGATGTGGTGTTCAACCTGCCCAGGATGAGAGAAGCGATCAGGCCCATCAACGAGCCGAATACAAAGATTCTCATTCCGTAGCCGACATCAGATATGGAAAAGTTCCAGAGGAGCTGGCTGTTCACTTCGTAGAAGAATGAGCCGAACAGGGTCAAAATGAAGACTTCCAGGGGCTGAATCCTGCCAACCAGGCCCGAAAAAGCCACAAGCATGCTAATGGAGCAAGCGATAGCATCGGCAATTGAAGCATAGGTGTAGCCGGCAACTAAGCCGAGGGTTCGATCTTGACCGAAGTTCGTGAAGGTGATTAAGTCATATCTATTGTTAGTCGTGAAGGTCTTCTCTCCGTCAGTGTAGTAGGCACTTGCTTTAGTCCAGAAAGCTCTCATGAGGAAGTAGTGCTGGATGGTTAGTGCGAACACGAGCAGCGAGAGGGCCATCCCACTGAAACTGGCATTAGTGATGTAGGCATTGATGAGCCCGAAACCTACTTTATTATGGAAATACCGGCGACAGCGAGGATAGTTAAAATCGAAATGAAGAGCGTGGTATCCTGCTCAGAGAAGACTTGAGTCGGGTGATAGCCGAAAAGGAGCCCATACACCAGACAGACCATAACCTAGTATAAGAATGCTGCAATAGCGTAAGCAATTCCTTTCTTGTTAACGACAGCGAAGTCTTCCTCCACATAGAGTTACTGTTCTCCCTTGTTGGTTTACATGTAAAAACAATTATTATTTATTTATTTGCATATTTCGCATTTAAATAAACGCATTCAAAGTATGCTTACTTAATGCTTCTCGATCAGCCAGTTCCCACTTAATCGCACCTTTTTAGGCACTCGAATAATGGAAAACAGCTCGAACTTAATGCGAGTCTACATAATCGAGTC
This sequence comes from Brachycentrus maculatus, assembly GCF_059751285.1. NCBI lineage: Eukaryota > Metazoa > Arthropoda > Insecta > Trichoptera > Brachycentridae > Brachycentrus > Brachycentrus maculatus. Next base: position 26,509 of record NW_028281608.1, on the reverse strand, counting down.
GAATGAGTGACAACTCCCAGCAGAACTCGAGATACATAGCTCTGACAAGAAAATACGCTTGAACCGTTACCAGCTTATAGAAATAATTAACTCTATATAAATGCGATATATGTTATTAATACATTCTTATGTTCCGAGTTGATTGATTTATAAAAGCAATAAAAGCAATAAAAGCAATAAATGCAATAAAAACACTAAATGAATTCAAAAATATAAGAGTCATCAAGATAAATTTAAAAATATAAGAGTTGTTAAGATCAATAATATGAGTAAAGGCATATCAGCACATTTATGTTTGCGCATACACTAATAATACAAATATTAATGGCATATAAATCAGTGTTTGCGAAGTCTTCGCCGAACTTAGTATTCGTTTGCATAATGGCTCTATTAGCGCCAATGTACTGCATCGATCTGACCCTTGTCGCAGAATAAACTTGCCTAGACTACTAAGTGGAAGAACCATCGACTTCCAAACTGTTCTACTACCACTACAATCACAACATAGATTCAGTTCGTCTAGTGCTTTACCATCGGAACTCGAAGCTCATCCTAAACGAAAGTGGCACAGGGGTCGAATACAGCCATTACATCAATGCGAGCTATGACGAAATCGGGAACTATACGATGTGCTTCATTAAAGAGCACGCGCACTCCTCAGCAGATGTCACATTCGATATTATGGATGAGGGGGAGACCTCGGAGTATGTCGGAAAGGAAGATCTAAGCAAAGTGTCGAAGAGGATAAGCGAATCCTTGGTCGAAATTAGGAAGGTAGGCTGGGTATTCAAGGGAGTGATCGACCAGTACAACAAGAGGAAACAGAACCTATTGGAAAGGGACAACTATTATGGCATCTTACTCGCGGTTAAGACTATCGTGATGTTTGTTATCATCATTGTGCAGATCTGCGCAGTCAAGACCATACTAAAGTGATGTTTCTTTATATTATGCTATCCACATGACTATCATGATGATTATCTGCATGATGTATGAGCATGAATATAGTGCATAAATAGATGTTATTAGACATATGTCATTTAGCCGAACCGGATAATTCATAAAAGCCAATAGTGAGATTTGAATGGACTGATCAGACTTGCAGATATAAGAAAGAGATCTGATATTTGTAACTGATTCCCTAATGTAGAATATAAAACAATGAGAAATCTCCCGATCTTCTATCTTGACTCCTAACTTTCATGTGGCCAATCAAATCAATGAGTGCTCTGCATCTTTGAAGCGTGCGTTCCAGATTATTCACAAATTAAATGCTAAGGCCATAAATTAATGAGACTATCTGGAAGCTACCTCTCAACTGAAGACAGAGGGAAAACCCATGACATTGCATTTCCTTTCTTTTTGTTGATTAAATGCGCTGAAAGATTGGCTGTTTATTATTTTTACTTACAGCTGGAATATACTTAGTGTGAGCAGTATTATCACAGGATATATATCTAGAATATTGTTGTATCATTGTGAAAATAAACGATAAGTGCTCTTTCAATGTTTATCTATTAAATTGTATATATTCGGAGGCAATGTAAAACAAGGAGACTGCTCTGGTCAAAGAGTGTCCAATTGTCTAGTAATGTGGGGAATGCAATCACCAGTAGCATGCTCAATAACATCCCGACTAATCAAAGTGCAGCCAGTAGAGATCAGAGCTTGAAGAATAGTGCGATCAATAGGAATAGTGTAACCAGGAGGGATAGTGTAACCAGGAGGGATAGTGTAACCAGGAGGGATAGTGTAACCAGGAGGGATAGGAGTTCGATGAGTATGAGTAAGAGTAAATGGATTTCGAATAGCTTGACATGGAGATGGATGACTCAAACAACTTGGAATACAATCTGGCCAAGAAGTCGTCTTTCAATGAGCATTATATGAGCTGCCAGGCATCTAAGATTCACTAAAAAATCGATTAATAAATCTCCTAAATTATGAATCTAACTTGTCTATCCTATGCCTGGGCATTCCATTTGTACTCCGTCTGCAATTGGAACAAAATGACGATCTTCAAGCTCATGGATGTCGATAAGACTTTCCAGAAGGTCATCCGATATCGATAAATGTAATAATAGCAGGCGAATACTCAGGGGAGTGAACTCTGTGAGGTCTGCTACGAATAAAGTATTTTGATTGCGAATTGCTGTGGGCACAAGTTCTGTAGAGTATGCTGGGCCAGTCTGCTTGAACATAGCCTCGACAGCTGGGAGCTCATGCCAAAATGCCAGGGCGAAGACTGCATGCAATTGATGCACTACTACATAATCAAACAACTGATCGATGCAAACAGCAACTTACAGTTCAAATTCAGAAGACTTACCATCTTGCAGTATTCGAAATACAATGACTCTGTGAAAGTGTGCCCAACGTGCGAGAATAAGTTCATCGTTTTCGACTTATCTCTGAAGCCCATCATTTGTAAATGCAAAACAATGATCTGCACGTTCTGTGGGGAGGACTACCACTACCCTATTGATTGTGCTGAAAAGTAAAACTGGGTCAAGATTTCAAATTAACTGGAAAAGCAATGGATATAAATTGTGAGCTACAAAGTTTGCCCTGCCTGCAAGGACCCCATCGAGAAGAACGAAGGCTGCAATCACATGACTTGTCGATGCAAGCACTAGTTCTGTTGGATTTGTCTGGAAGACTGGATATCACATGGGACTTGCAGAGGGCTGGCTGCCCACGAGAAAATGCAGTAGTAGCGATCGAAGATGGTCAAAGATGAAAAGTAGTATCGTGAGAAATTCGAAGCTACGAACGAAGAACACATCCGATTCATCAATATTAAGAAGAGAATTCAAGGATTCGACATTCCCAAAATTCAACTCCTCTTAATGCACGAACTGAGCATTCCCTACAGTGAGACTAATTTTCTGAACGATGTGTCTGACCAAATCGTAGTCGGACTCAACTTCTGCAAGAATATGGCGCTATACAAATTTTTTAGGGGTGAAATGCGAGAGATGGTCTTCGACATGCATATGAAGAGAGTCGTTTAGGAAATCGATATATTGGACAACTATTTGACAAACGTATCGAGACTGTCATAGTTGTATAATTTTTAGGATCAGTCTGTGAACCTATAGCTGTTAGCTTTGGTGAAGCAGCCTGCCTCCAAGGAAATCATCCAGAAGGAATCAATGTTCAGGTAGTTCATCATGAAGCTCATCACAGGAAAATGATACTTTGCATACTTATAATAATAAGTTACACGCCACAATTAATATTTCATTTTAGTTATTTATCATTTAGGGTGGCTGAACTTTCCCCAAAAACAGTAAATTTCAGAGATTCTAAGAAAGATGGCTATTAGGAGGGCGTTGCAGCTTGCAATCCAACTTCACCCTCGGAATTGTAGTGCCTCTGCCACCATGGCTCTGGGTTGCGCCCCATATCTCTTCTTCTTTTGTCCATGTGAACTGCGTATTCGTGCTATAAACATTCTCCTAAGTAGTGGAAGTCCTCCTGACAATTAAACACATACCAGAAGAATCCTTATTTATCGCGGCACTATGAGAACTTCATCGCTGAATCATAGCACTTTCTTCGGGCAACTGGCATGGCCTCATCGCTTAGTTATTCTTCCCGGATGCGCATTCGAATGTTGTCCTGCCAGGAGTGACCATTTTGGAAAGGAGGACGCGTTTTGATTTCGTATTATTTTTCAGGATACTACCTGGGCAATTTGGTGTTGTCCACATTTTTATGATAAGCCTTATAGTTTCCCATTATTGGATTAATATTAATATACGGGTTCTCTATTATATATGGGTTCTCCATCATACACACCGCAATATATTTAAATCGAACAATTATTGGGTGTAGTGTGTGTATTGCATTCCTATTCCTGTACAAATACTTGTTTATAATTCCCGTAGCAGATGTGGATGTACTATGCTGCATAATGCCTATAGGTGAATTATGATGATAAGATGACTCGCTTATATCAAGTAAATATAATATTGCGATGCTATCTAAAGTACTCCTAAAAAGCATATTTCCTATTGTAACCGCTTCTAAACCCATCAACCCCTACACTCATTAGTTTCTGCCCGAAAAAACGTATCTACAGCAAGCCGAAATTTATGATAAAATAGGCCACACTTCGGCAGCTTATCAGAAATGGAAAAGAGTGGGGCTATAAGAAAGAATTGCGAAGATTACTACACTATGCTAAAGCATAATCAATGACGAGAGCCTCCTCAAATAAAATATTGCTGATTTTACAGGAAAGAGCTACCTCAATATTTCCGAGTAGTTTTCAAAGTTCAAAATGCAAAGCAAGCCTCTCATTTAGCACTCTCGCAAGGCCCTGAAGCCACAGTAGTTTTAAACAATCTCATTAAATAAAAAAATAAATAATAAAGTAGTTATGGAGCCACTGGGATTAGCATTGATTTTCCCATATTTTTCAGAGCCGATTTTCGATACCATGATTAATTTGATCCCTTGCTTGCTATCAGGCAATGGCGCACTTTTGAAAGTCTCGGACTTTAACCATTTCTTAGGGGAATATATTGCGGAGAAAGTCACAAAGGCAACATAAATTTAAGGGCTTGTTTCGGATATATTTTTTCACCCAAACGATCTCCAATAAATTCGGAACTTCCGAGCAATTAAGAAGGTAATTTATTCTGGGTCTCAAACGAGTGCCCGAAAGATATTCGAACTCATCGTAGAAACAAGGTTCATTGATTGTAATTTGTTCTATGGAGGACAAGATTGTGCATATGTGGACTAAACTGCGGATTTGCAGCATGCCGCGATATAGATCTGTCGGAACTCTTTTTACAATAACGGCCAATCTTACGACTGCATAAAGAAGCTTTACATTCACGAAAGCATTTGCGAAGAGTTCTACGAGTTGCTTGCCCAAGAGACTCAAAAAATCACTCTAGGGAACCCTAAAGAGTTGAACACATATTTGGGGCCATTGATGATACCAGAGGTTACCATGAAATTTGACGAGTTAGTAAATATAGCATAATTTTCAGATCAATGATGCGATAAATAACGATGCTGCCTGTCTCACAGGAGGCCTCATCACAACCGACGGGAAAACCAAGGGATTGTTCTGTTAGCCGACAGTCCTAATCAACTGCAATAGCAGCATGCAGATAGTTCAAGAGCAAATGCATGCGCCACTGCTCTGTACCGAAACTGTCTCGGATATCAACTAATTCAAAATCCTAAGCTCCGAAAATGTGTATGGGACAGGGATCAGGATATTCACAGGCAGCCCAAAATCATACTAAGACTTCATCATGAAATCAGAGGTTGGATACATCTCCTTCAATTCAGGGTCGATTACGGATCGAGATTTGCCGATCGAAGGATGGAAGAAAAGCGGGAAAGGAAAAATGCTTTCGGAGCTGAGCTATGAAGAATATGTGGTGCCGAAGAGCTACGTCAACCAGTTCATTTGTTGACTTTTGATAAATACATGCGATTATCCATAATTAAACACTTAAATTGTCAAGACTAACCCCAACAAATTCCATACATATATTTATTGCAATGGCTGCTGTTATGGAATCCCTCGAACATCCCCAGCATTAGTGCATAAATAATAGCCAGACATTAATTGGATCATGCTCAGGTGAACTCGTTTTCAGAATCGACAATCAGCGCTAAGTTGAGCATAATCATGTTGAGGTTTATTTTTTTATTCTACTGCGTGATCTTTCTCATGCTGTGATACGACTGTGTCTTCCGATACGCATCCTTGTAGATGGCGTCCAGCTTGGAGAGCGCAATGTTTTCAAGTTCATCTACCTTCTCGTTGATGGACTACCGGTGCATCTCCTTCATAACATCCGAGGCGATAGACTCTTCATTGTCCTGCAGGCCCATAATTGACTCCTTGAGGTTCTTGATCAGCTTCTGATGTTCCAACTTGGTGAACAGAAACTACTAGGCAGAACTGATCAGCTCTTCGATTTCCTGCAGCTTCTCGGCTTCAGGCTGTTTGGTTTTCAGTCGCAGTATGATTAGCCTCTTCCAGAACTGTAACAGCGTTGAATGATATTTATCTGTTTCGTCCCTATCGATGTGAGCAAGATACTTGGAAAACACTCGCATGAACTCCTCCTCCATTAAATAATCTCTCATTGTTTTGACGAAGCCGTAATGCCTGCCAGTGGGGAGCAGTCGGTGGTATACTTTTTTCTCCAATAGTGGCAAAATAAGGGAAATCATGAGTAAGGACCCACATTTGGTAATCCGCAGTATTTCTAAAATTGGGTAGTAGGGGAAGGAATCACACAGCTCGAAAAGTATTTCGGCTTCGTTCAAGAGGTAGAGACCGATAATAATATTGGCAAAAGAGAGCAGTATTTCCTAAATTATGATGAGAAGCAGCTCCAAGTTCATCGAGTACCGACGATGCACGCTCTTCTGCAGCCACAGGCAGTAAATCAGAATTACCTGCCAAAAGAAGCTTTCAAATATGAGGCTGTACAGGAACTTCTATTCGTCTTCCCCCAGTTTCTTCGTTGAGTATTATATTGCCATTTTGAAGTGTTCATCGCTATCTCCAAAGCCATCTGCTAGCACTGGCAGTGCCTTGATCATGAATATTGAGACCGCGATCATGCACAGCAGAAACTAGCTTTTAAATATCTTAAACGGTAAAGATTTCGATCTTGAAATGTGAATTTCATGTGCGTACACAATTCGCATAGCCCTCAGAAAGTATATTATATATGGTGCGCTATTCAGGCCTGCGTCCAGCGTCTGAAATAGCTTCTTAATGTGGGCGAACTACGAGAAAGAGGCAGTGTAATAATTCGTGAGAAACAGCATCGGGTACAGAATCATTTGCATGCAAATCACATGAAGTAGCAAAATGCACAAAAGGGGAGACTTTTATTTTAGGGGATAGTAGTCTTTGAAAATGAACCAGTTTGTTCCGATCTTAATCCCGATCATGACAATCACGATTGAAAATAGCGCACTAAAGTACAAAGTGAAGCTTGTAGGACTTGTAGGAGAAGAATCTTCGAGTTGAACATCTCCGACTAGCCTCTGGCAACCGCAGAATAACTGCTCGCAGGTTTATACATTCATTTTGCTGTATTTGTAGATTTATGATATATAATTTAGTCGTGCATATTTGGCATCAATATTTAAAATAGAACATATTTGTGAATCACCTCCTTTCTTTTACTTCTATTTTTTCAAGGATGGCCGCAATCTTTTTATTCTATTCGATGTCATTGAAGATGAGGGCTATCTTATTGGATTTGGTCTTTCCTTTTGGCAGACCAGAGCAGTAACATCGCTTCGACCTTGCTAAGGCCTTCAATTGATCAATTTTTTGTTTGCGATTCTCCAAATAAACGACTGCATCAGGGATGAACTTCGATCGATTCAAATGCCCACAAATCAAATGCTATGAGCTGTAAACCTCCTTTCGGGGAAATAGTTCACGGTGTTGGCTAAATCTCTCATAATCTTGATACATGCTTCTCAGTTTCTATATTTATTATATTAAACTGGCTTTGTCTGAGAGGAAACAGATCCACCGCATCCTTATTTGAATTATATTAAATATAATATTAATATTAGAATAAATCACCAAGGCTACGGGCAAAAGGAAGATTTCAGGACTTAGGGCTGTCTTGAATTCTTGATACTTTCAAGGTAGCTTCTATCCTTGACTCGCTGAGGGTGCTTCTTCTACTATCTGTCATGCTTTACTTGCTAAGACACAATTGGGAACTCCTGATTCAGGTCCAACCTGAACTGTTTTTTCGATTTAGTTTTGATGAAGCTGAGGAGAAAGAGCGAATTCTTCCTTAAGAGAGTATGCGCATCTCTAATCTCGTGTTTAGAATGTGATTTGGTTTATGGTTTTAGTTTTAGCACATTGTTTGATTATCCAAAAATATTTCTATGTTGGTTATGTTTGTTTTCAAAATGTCTTTTGCGTAGAAAATCTGAGTTGCTATTGATAGGCATCCAACTTTGAACGGTCCATGGCACACATGTTTCTTTGCTCTTCTTCTGCATGAATTATAATGTGTTCCTCTTTATTATTTTATTGTCATTGTTATGATCAGCGCCGTTCACATTTTCGATAGGTTTGACTTGGTGAAAATGAGTAGATTTATGATTAGTATATTTATGAGCAGGAGAGTGATGAGTAGGAGAGTGATGAGAGAGTCTGATGCTTTGGTAAAGACCTGTTTGCTCATTGCTCAAGGTGAGGCGGTTCTTGGGAAATGAAGCTAATGATTTAGTGTTAAGGCGAGAGTTTGTGAGTTTAGAACAGTCCATATTCTTGATCTGCTCGAATTTTGTCTCAGTGACCCGACCATGGCTATGATTATATGCTTACATTTATTTATAATGATGGGATATTTCCATTTACTTGCATATGCCAATAGGCGATGATGAGGTATTTTGTTAGCATATTACACTTTCTGGTGATGCAGTATTGCATAATAAACAACTATTTCGGAGATTGTATCAATTAATTATGAATTATAACGAAACTATTTAATGATAGAATTGGAACCTAATGGCTGATTTAATCTATCATTTTATCACAATCATTTTATGAGCAGATGAGACTATTCAGGCGATGACTTGATATTTATTAATGTGCTCACTACAACTAACAACCAATCATAGATGGCAAACACCAACGATTATGATAAATACTAACAAGTATTTCAGATATGAATATTACTAAGCCATTCTATCCAAGACATCAAGTTTTAATGATGACACATTCTCGATGGCATGTCTATGACTATTATTATGGTCAGTACGACTATTGTTATGTTCATCAAATAAGAATAAATTTAGGATTAAGAAAACAATGAAAAGCACATCCCATACTCGCTGCAAAACTTCCGATGAGAACTATGAGACAAAGAAATCGTTCTCCCATGCCGCTCATCGGCTCAAAAGTGCATCCAAAGTGTAAAATACAGCCAGGCAATTTCATAAGACTTCTAGGTCACCGCAAACAGAGTAGCATCCTCGCTATTCAAGCAGGAAATATACGATTCCCCAAGCCGAAAGGTTTCGTACTTCCTCTATCTGCTGCTCATAAATTGTCCAGATTAACATTCCTGATACTTTCAGGAAAAATGGGCCGTCTCAAGGTTTTGGGGCACGCACACCCATATCAAAGACTGTTCTCCGCAGAGCTCGATAAAACCCAAGTCCTGATAAATACTCGGCATCTGATGCACACCCCGGTGATAATTAAAAATGCAAAAGTTTTAGATTCGCGCAGAGCTCTCGCTAAGATTAAAGCAAACGATTCATTAAGCATCGCAAAAACACATACTCCGCCCATTTCACGATAAGCAATCCTAGCCATATTTATAACAGTAATGCCTCTATATATATAGTTTCCAAGCCACTCGAGAGCAAACGCTTCACGATGCACCCTCGACTCAGAATGTATACTGATTAAATGTCAAAGAGGAACTGCTACTCCCCAGGCCCCAAGTATGATGTGAGTCTCCAAGAAGGCTATCACATAAAAGGAGTTTCAATCAAAAGCAGACTGCAGCCCGAAGATCTCCTGAAATCGCACAACTCACATCCAGGCCCGATTTATCGGCTGAAAGGCTTTAGCAGCACATTCACTTCAAAGTCCAAGACAGTTCGGACTCAGTGGCACTGAGAATTCAGCTATATTTTATTTATCCTTTATTCTCAAGTGAATAAGATATCAGATTCAACAATCTGGCTATTTATGGCCGAACTTTAAATTTGATTTAAAATATTTATATAATTGGTTATTAGCAATGGGCAACATATGCTGCGAAGAAAGCGAAAGGGAAAGCCTCACGGAGCCGCATCGGAAGATTCATAGCAAATCCAGAAAATCGCGTTAGCATAGCGACATTGTAAATAACGATTAAAAAAATGTAACACCGATCGCAACCCCAATTTAATAAAATATTGGGGGACTAAAGAAGCATGGGGCTGAAAAATATCAGTCGATTAAATTGCTCGGGCGCGGGACTTTCGGCAATGTGGTCCTAGCCGAGCACAAGTAGAACCATCACCAATACGCGATGAAGGTGATTGAAAAGAGGAAGATAAAATAGTTCAATGTCTTGCAGTGCGAGCTGATCAGAAAAATCAGCGAGCAGGAGCTATTTGTATCGATTCGGGAAACTTTCCAGAACCAGAACTTAATCTATTTAGTCATGGAGTATCTTCCGAGGGGAGATATTTATTATTACCTGAGGCGAAAGTAGTGCATCTTCACGGAAGAAATCATTAGGAATCTCTCCGCCGAAATTATTGCAGGCCTCTAGGTCCTCCACCGCGAAGGCATTATCTACCGAGAACTCAAGCCAGAAAACATACTCGTCACAGACGAAGGGCACATCAAACTCACCGACTATGGGCTCTCCAAAATGATCGTCGAGGATAAAACTTCGATCTCCACATTCATTGGCACACTTTAATACATTGCGCCCGAGGCTTTGAAGGGCAACTATAGCAAGTAGATTGACTTATGGGCTCTGGGGATAATGATGTTTGAGCTTCGCTTTTAGAAGAACCCGTTCTAACCAACTCAGGCGGAGAGTAGCGAGACGATCCAAAAGAATATTGCGAAATTTAAGATCTAAGAGACCCTAAATTAGCTCATCGGGCTGATTAGCCATAACTTTAGATAGGTTCTAATCGAGCTCCTTCAAAAAGATCCAGCCAAAAGAGCGACAATCGATAAGCTGAAGCATATGAGCTTTTTTGATAATGTAAACTGGTAAGATATACCCTCAAGGAAGAACCCTCCCCCTTTGAAGCTGTTCGTCAACAATGATCACATCAAGTTCAGGGACCCTACAAATTAAATTGAAATAGCGCATCGGAAGATCATATAGAACAAGAGCCAGTCTTTCAAGACAAATCTCTATGAATTTCGTTCATCTGAATGATTAATATTACAAATGGATTGTCATGTCAGCTTTTATAAATTAAATACTATCAGGTTCCTATTTATTTATTAACTTTGCGCCAAATTCCTCGCTGCATTCATGCTTTGGTTAAAAAATTTGTCGCTTAAGTGTAAATTAAAAGCATAGAGATGATCTTCTTTTGCTTGAAGTTATATCATATGTGATTCTGCTGGAATTGGTGCTTGAGTGGCCTATGGACTCTAATATTTATTTACTTTCAGCTGAATAGATCAGTAGATTAATAGATCAAATTACCATTTGATAATATAGATATTCAGATAAAATTCAATAACTATGATGAATAGCATAAAGAAAGCGAAAAAACTATTTGTCCTCTCTGCCAATTCATAATACCATCGGCCTGTTGCCATTTCAGGCCCATAATAGTTAAATTCTCCTCAGAATAACTCGGATTAAGTCCTTTAAACTCCATAAAAGAAAAACCATAAATAATGCGACTAAATTAATTCAAATTTCCAAGAAAGCCCAGTTTTAGAAAATTAAATAAAAAATCCCACTGAAAAATAAAGCGCAAATCAATTATAAAAGATTTTTCTGGACCAGCAGCAATTATTAAAGCAAGAGCATCTTAATGATAAAGATGATAAAGAGTAATAAAGGCTTTGCGAATAAATATAATAATTTATGAAATAAAATTCAAATATTAAGCATCATCTTTGCGACTCTTAGGAACAAGGAAAATCTCTGAGATAATGTTAAAAAATTAATGCCAATAATCGAATAGTATCAGAGTCGATGGAGATTTATAGTTTAGATCCTGCTGATCTTTCCATTTAAGAGGAGAAGGATCAAAATTAAAAAGAAAGGTAGGACTCTCCGCCAACTTATACAACAAGTTTAAAATAAGAGCAATTGAATCACATTGATAATCCAATATGCAAAGATTCAGAAGAGCGGCTTGAAATAAAAGCGTGCAAAAATAGCGCACTTATGGGATTGCAAATGAAAAAAGATTAGTAGAAGAGAGAAAAGCTTTAATTATAGAATTAAAATCAAGACGAGAATAAATAACTAAATGAGAAATAGATTGTGCCATAGAACGATTAATTATTAGAAACTGAGCGAAAAATATAGAAGAAAAAGAAGAAGAGAAAAGAGCAAAAATAAGCACGCAAAAAAAGAGACAAAATAAAAAAGGAATAAATGCTAGCAAGTGTGATAGTACCGAGTATAATGGATAAATTAACTGATGATGAAATGAAAAAAATGGAAGTAAGAAAAGAAAAATTAAGAGCGAGAAACAGACATAAAAAATAAAAGAAAAAAATGTAAAAAGAAAAAAATAAACAAAAAGAAGAAAATTCGGAAAATTAAGAAATTAAAAAATAAAAGAAGGAGAAATAAGAGAATGGAAAATATAAAACCAACAAAAAAATTATAAAAGAGGAATAGAAAGAAAGTTAAATATAGAAAAATAAATAAAACAAAGAGTGCATAGAGTAGAAATAATATTAAAAAAAATAATAAAAAGATGAGGAAAATACTGAATAAAAAAGCATTCTTTTGGTAGAATAAAAGAAAAATAAGTAGAATAGAATATAAAACTAAAAGTAAAAAAATACAATTGGAAAAAAAGAAAACGAAGTGTAAGCCAAAGTTGAGGACAAAGTTGATTAGGTAGAACAACCTAACACAACTCAGAATGAGGAAATGGAAAAGGAAGCCAAAGTTGAGCACAAAGTTGATTAAATAGAGCAACCTAACACAACTCAGAATGAGGAAATCGAATAGGAAGCCAAAGTTGAGCACAAAGTTGATTAGGTAGAGCAACCTAACACAACTCAGAATGAGGAAATCGAATAGGAAGCCAAAGTTGAGCACAAAGTTGATTAAATAGAGCAACCTAACACAACTCAGAATGAGGAAATCGAATAGGAAGCCAAAGTTGAGCACAAAGTTGATTAAGTCGAAAAGCCAGCTGAAACTCAGAATGTGGAAAACGAATAGGAAGCCAAAGTTGAGCGCAAAGTTGATTAGGTAGAGCAACCTAACACAACTCAGAATGAGGAAATCGAATAGGAAGCCAAAGTTGAGCACAAAGTTGATTAAGTCGAAAAGCCAGCTGAAACTCAGAATGTGGAAATCGAATAGGAAGCCAAAGTTGAGCACAAAGTTGATTAAGTCGAAAAGCCAGCTGAAACTCAGAATGTGGAAATCGAATAGGAAGCCGAAGTTGAGCACAAAGTTGATTAAGTCGAAAAGCCTGCTGAAACTCAGAATGTGGAAATCGAATAGGAAGCCAAAGTTGAGCACAAAGTTGATTAAGTCGAAAAGCCAGCTGAAACTCAGAATGTGGAAATCGAATAGGAAGCCAAAGTTGAGCACAAAGTTGATTAGGTAGAGCAACCTAACACAACTCAGAATGTGGAAATCGAATAGGAAGCCAAAGTTGAGCACAAAGTTGATTAGGTAGAGCAACCTAACACAACTCAGAATGTGGAAATCGAATAGGAAGCCAAAGTTGAGCACAAAGTTGATTAGGTAGAGCAACCTAACACAACTCAGAATGTGGAAATCGAATAGGAAGCCAAAGTTGAGCACAAAGTTGATTAGGTAGAGCAACCTAACACAACTCAGAATGTGGAAATCGAATAGGAAGCCAAAGTTGAGCGCAAAGTTGATTAGGTAGAGCAACCTAACACAACTCAGAATGTGGAAATCGAATAGGAAGCCAAAGTTGAGCACAAAGTTGATTAAGTCGAAAAGCCAGCTGAAACTCAGAATGTGGAAATCGAATAGGAAGCCAAAGTTGAGCACAAAGTTGATTAAGTCGAAAAGCCAGCTGAAACTCAGAATGTGGAAATCGAATAGGAAGCCAAAGTTGAGCACAAAGTTAATTAGGTAGAGCAACCTAACACAACTCAGAATGTGGAAATCGAATAGGAAGCCAAAGTTGAGCACAAAGTTGATTAGGTAGAGCAACCTAACACAACTCAGAATGTGGAAATCGAATAGGAAGCCAAAGTTGAGCACAAAGTTGATTAAGTCGAAAAGCCAGCTGAAACTCAGAATGTGGAAATCGAATAGGAAGCCAAAGTTGAGCACAAAGTTGATTAAGTCGAAAAGCCAGCTGAAACTCAGAATGTGGAAATCGAATAGGAAGCCAAAGTTGAGCACAAAGTTAATTAGGTAGAGCAACCTAACACAACTCAGAATGTGGAAATCGAATAGGAAGCCAAAGTTGAGCACAAAGTTGATTAGGTAGAGCAACCTAACACAACTCAGAATGAGGAAATCGAATAGGAAGCCAAAGTTGAGCACAAAGTTGATTAGGTAGAGCAACCTAACACAACTCAGAATGTGGAAATCGAATAGGAAGCCAAAGTTGAGCACAAAGTTGAATAGGTAGAGCAACCTAACACAACTCAGAATGTGGAAGTCGAATAGGAAGCCAAAGTTGAGCACAAAGTTGATTAGGTAGAGCAACCTAACACAACTCAGAATGAGGAAATCGAATAGGAAGCCAAAGTTGAGCACAAAGTTGAATAGGTAGAGCAACCTAACACAACTCAGAATGTGGAAATCGAATAGGAAGCCAAAGTTGAGCGCAAAGTTGATTAGGTAGAGCAACCTAACACAACTCAGAATGTGGAAGTCGAATAGGAAGCCAAAGTTGAGCACAAAGTTGATTAAGTCGAAAAGCCAGCTGAAACTCAGAATGTGGAAATCGAATAGGAAGCCAAAGTTGAGCACAAAGTTGAATAGGTAGAGCAACCTAACACAACTCAGAATGTGGAAATCGAATAGGAAGCCAAAGTTGAGCACAAAGTTGATTAGGTAGAGCAACCTAACACAACTCAGAATGTGGAAGTCGAATAGGAAGCCAAAGTTGAGCACAAAGTTGATTAAGTCGAAAAGCCTGCTGAAACTCAGAATGTGGAAATCGAATAGGAAGCCAAAGTTGAGCACAAAGTTGATTAAGTCGAAAAGCCAGCTGAAACTCAGAATGTGGAAATCGAATAGGAAGCCAAAGTTGAGCACAAAGTTGATTAGGTAGAGCAACCTAACACAACTCAGAATGTGGAAGTCGAATAGGAAGCCAAAGTTGAGCACAAAGTTGATTAGGTAGAGCAACCTAACACAACTCAGAATGTGGAAGTCGAATAGGAAGCCAAAGTTGAGCACAAAGTTGATTAAGTCGAAAAGCCAGCTGAAACTCAGAATGTGGAAATCGAATAGGAAGCCAAAGTTGAGCACAAAGTTGATTAAGTCGAAAAGCCAGCTGAAACTCAGAATGTGGAAATCGAATAGGAAGCCAAAGTTGAGCACAAAGTTAATTAGGTAGAGCAACCTAACACAACTCAGAATGTGGAAATCGAATAGGAAGCCAAAGTTGAGCACAAAGTTGATTAGGTAGAGCAACCTAACACAACTCAGAATGTGGAAATCGAATAGGAAGCCAAAGTTGAGCACAAAGTTGATTAGATAGAGCAACCTAAGACAACTCAGAATGTGGAAATCGAATAGGAAGCCAAAGTTGAGCACAAAGTTGATTAGATAGAGCAACCTAAGACAACTCAGAATGTGGAAATCGAATAGGAAGCCAAAGTTGAGCACAAAGTTGATTAGATAGAGCAACCTAAGACAACTCAGAATGTGGAAATCGAATAGGAAGCCAAAGTTGAGCACAAAGTTGATTAGATAGAGCAACCTAAGACAACTCAGAATGTGGAAATCGAATAGGAAGCCAAATTTGAGCACAAAGTTGAATAGGTAGAGCAACCTAACACAACTCAGAATGTGGAAATCGAATAGGAAGCCAAAGTTGAGCACAAAGTTGATTAGGTAGAGCAACCTAACACAACTCAGAATGTGGAAATCGAATAGGAAGCCAAAGTTGAGCACAAAGTTGATTAGGTAGAGCAACCTAACACAACTCAGAATGTGGAAGTCGAATAGGAAGCCAAAGTTGAGCACAAAGTTGATTAGATAGAGCAACCTAAGACAACTCAGAATGTGGAAATCGAATAGGAAGCCAAAGTTGAGCACAAAGTTGATTAGATAGAGCAACCTAAGACAACTCAGAATGTGGAAATCGAATAGGAAGCCAAAGTTGAGCACAAAGTTGATTAGATAGAGCAACCTAAGACAACTCAGAATGTGGAAATCGAATAGGAAGCCAAAGTTGAGCACAAAGTTGATTAGATAGAGCAACCTAAGACAACTCAGAATGTGGAAATCGAATAGGAAGCCAAAGTTGAGCACAAAGTTGATTAGGTAGAGCAACCTAACACAACTCAGAATGTGGAAGTCGAATAGGAAGCCAAAGTTGAGCACAAAGTTGATTAAGTCGAAAAGCCAGCTGAAACTCAGAATGTGGAAATCGAATAGGAAGCCAAAGTTGAGCACAAAGTTGATTAGGTAGAGCAACCTAACACAACTCAGAATGTGGAAATCGAATAGGAAGCCAAAGTTGAGCACAAAGTTGAATAGGTAGAGCAACCTAACACAACTCAGAATGTGGAAATCGAATAGGAAGCCAAAGTTGAGCACAAAGTTGATTAAGTCGAAAAGCCAGCTGAAACTCAGAATGTGGAAATCGAATAGGAAGCCAAAGTTGAGCACAAAGTTGATTAAGTCGAAAAGCCAGCTGAAACTCAGAATGTGGAAATCGAATAGGAAGCCAAAGTTGAGCACAAAGTTGATTAGATAGAGCAACCTAAGACAACTCAGAATGTGGAAATCGAATAGGAAGCCAAAGTTGAGCACAAAGTTGATTAGATAGAGCAACCTAACACAACTCAGAATGTGGAAATCGAATAGGAAGCCAAAGTTGAGCACAAAGTTGATTAGATAGAGCAACCTAAGACAACTCAGAATGTGGAAATCGAATAGGAAGCCAAAGTTGAGCACAAAGTTGATTAGGTAGAGCAACCTAACACAACTCAGAATGTGGAAATCGAATAGGAAGCCAAAGTTGAGCACAAAGTTGATTAGGTAGAGCAACCTAACACAACTCAGAATGTGGAAATCGAATAGGAAGCCAAAGTTGAGCACAAAGTTGATTAGGTAGAGCAACCTAACAAAACTCAGAATGTGGAAGTCGAATAGGAAGCCAAAGTTGAGCACAAAGTTGATTAAGTCGAAAAGCCAGCTGAAACTCAGAATGAGGAAATCGAATAGGAAGCCAAAGTTGAGCACAAAGTTGATTAGGTAGAGCAACCTAACACAACTCAGAATGTGGAAATCGAATAGGAAGCCAAAGTTGAGCACAAAGTTGATTAGATAGAGCAACCTAACACAACTCAGAATGTGGAAATCGAATAGGAAGCCAAAGTTGAGCACAAAGTTGATTAGGTAGAGCAACCTAACACAACTCAGAATGTGGAAATCGAATAGGAAGCCAAAGTTGAGCACAAAGTTGATTAGATAGAGCAACCTAACACAACTCAGAATGTGGAAATCGAATAGGAAGCCAAAGTTGAGCACAAAGTTGATTAGATAGAGCAACCTAACACAACTCAGAATGTGGAAATCGAATAGGAAGCCAAAGTTGAGCACAAAGTTGATTAGATAGAGCAACCTAAGACAACTCAGAATGTGGAAATCGAATAGGAAGCCAAAGTTGAGCACAAAGTTGATTAGATAGAGCAACCTAACACAACTCAGAATGTGGAAATCGAATAGGAAGCCAAAGTTGAGCACAAAGTTGATTAGATAGAGCAACCTAAGACAACTCAGAATGTGGAAATCGAATAGGAAGCCAAAGTTGAGCACAAAGTTGATTAAGTCGAAAAGCCAGCTGAAACTCAGAATGTGGAAATCGAATAGGAAGCCAAAGTTGAGCACAAAGTTGATTAAGTCGAAAAGCCAGCTGAAACTCAGAATGTGGAAATCGAATAGGAAGCCAAAGTTGAGCACAAAGTTGAATAGGTAGAGCAACCTAACACAACTCAGAATGTGGAAATCGAATAGGAAGCCAAAGTTGAGCACAAAGTTGATTAAGTCGAAAAGCCAGCTGAAACTCAGAATGTGGAAATCGAATAGGAAGCCAAAGTTGAGCACAAAGTTGATTAAGTCGAAAAGCCAGCTGAAACTCAGAATGTGGAAATCGAATAGGAAGCCAAAGTTGAGCACAAAGTTGAATAGGTAGAGCAACCTAACACAACTCA
This sequence comes from Brachycentrus maculatus, assembly GCF_059751285.1. NCBI lineage: Eukaryota > Metazoa > Arthropoda > Insecta > Trichoptera > Brachycentridae > Brachycentrus > Brachycentrus maculatus. Next base: position 8,424 of record NW_028281608.1, on the reverse strand, counting down.
GAATGTGGAAATCGAATAGGAAGCCAAAGTTGAGCACAAAGTTGATTAAGTCGAAAAGCCAGCTGAAACTCAGAATGTGGAAATCGAATAGGAAGCCAAAGTTGAGCACAAAGTTGATTAGATAGAGCAGCCTAACACAACTCAGAATGTGGAAATCGAATAGGAAGCCAAAGTTGAGCACAAAGTTGATTAAGTCGAAAAGCCAGCTGAAACTCAGAATGTGGAAATCGAATAGGAAGCCAAAGTTGAGCACAAAGTTGAATAGGTAGAGCAACCTAACACAACTCAGAATGTGGAAATCGAATAGGAAGCCAAAGTTGAGCACAAAGTTGATTAAGTCGAAAAGCCAGCTGAAACTCAGAATGTGGAAATCGAATAGGAAGCCAAAGTTGAGCACAAAGTTGATTAGATAGAGCAGCCTAACACAACTCAGAATGTGGAAATCGAATAGGAAGCCAAAGTTGAGCACAAAGTTGATTAGGTAGAGCAACCTAACACAACTCAGAATGTGGAAATCGAATAGGAAGCCAAAGTTGAGCACAAAGTTGATTAAGTCGAAAAGCCAGCTGAAACTCAGAATGTGGAAATCGAATAGGAAGCCAAAGTTGAGCACAAAGTTGATTAAGTCGAAAAGCCAGCTGAAACTCAGAATGTGGAAATCGAATAGGAAGCCAAAGTTGAGCACAAAGTTGATTAGGTAGAGCAACCTAACACAACTCAGAATGTGGAAATCGAATAGGAAGCCAAAGTTGAGCACAAAGTTGATTAGATAGAGCAACCTAACACAACTCAGAATGTGGAAATCGAATAGGAAGCCAAAGTTGAGCACAAAGTTGATTAGATAGAGCAACCTAACACAACTCAGAATGTGGAAATCGAATAGGAAGCCAAAGTTGAGCACAAAGTTGATTAAGTCGAAAGGCCAGCTGAAACTCAGAATGTGGAAATCGAATAGGAAGCCAAAGTTGAGCACAAAGTTGATTAGATAGAGCAACCTAACACAACTCAGAATGTGGAAATCGAATAGGAAGCCAAAGTTGAGCACAAAGTTGATTAAGTCGAAAGGCCAGCTGAAACTCAGAATGTGGAAATCGAATAGGAAGCCAAAGTTGAGCACAAAGTTGATTAGATAGAGCAACCTAACACAACTCAGAATGTGGAAATCGAATAGGAAGCCAAAGTTGAGCACAAAGTTGATTAGATAGAGCAACCTAACACAACTCAGAATGTGGAAATCGAATAGGAAGCCAAAGTTGAGCACAAAGTTGATTAGATAGAGCAACCTAACACAACTCAGAATGTGGAAATCGAATAGGAAGCCAAAGTTGAGCACAAAGTTGATTAAGTCGAAAAGCCAGCTGAAACTCAGAATGTGGAAATCGAATAGGAAGCCAAAGTTGAGCACAAAGTTGATTAAGTCGAAAAGCCTGCTGAAACTCAGAATGTGGAAATCGAATAGGAAGCCAAAGTTGAGCACAAAGTTGAATAGGTAGAGCAACCTAACACAACTCAGAATGTGGAAATCGAATAGGAAGCCAAAGTTGAGCACAAAGTTGAATAGGTAGAGCAACCTAACACAACTCAGAATGTGGAAATCGAATAGGAAGCCAAAGTTGAGCACAAAGTTGAATAGGTAGAGCAACCTAACACAACTCAGAATGTGGAAATCGAATAGGAAGCCAAAGTTGAGCACAAAGTTGATTAAGTCGAAAAGCCAGCTGAAACTCAGAATGTGGAAATCGAATAGGAAGCCAAAGTTGAGCACAAAGTTGATTAAGTCGAAAAGCCAGCTGAAACTCAGAATGTGGAAATCGAATAGGAAGCCAAAGTTGAGCACAAAGTTGATTAAGTCGAAAAGCCAGCTGAAACTCAGAATGTGGAAATCGAATAGGAAGCCAAAGTTGAGCACAAAGTTGATTAAGTCGAAAAGCCAGCTGAAACTCAGAATGTGGAAATCGAATAGGAAGCCAAAGTTGAGCACAAAGTTGATTAAGTCGAAAAGCCAGCTGAAACTCAGAATGTGGAAATCGAATAGGAAGCCAAAGTTGAGCACAAAGTTGATTAAGTCGAAAAGCCAGCTAAAACTCAGAATGTGGAAATCGAATAGGAAGCCAAAGTTGAGCACAAAGTTGATTAAGTCGAAAAGCCAGCTGAAACTCAGAATGTGGAAATCGAATAGGAAGCCAAAGTTGAGCACAAAGTTGAATAGGTAGAGCAACCTAACACAACTCAGAATGTGGAAATCGAATAGGAAGCCAAAGTTGAGCACAAAGTTGAATAGGTAGAGCAACCTAACACAACTCAGAATGTGGAAATCGAATAGGAAGCCAAAGTTGAGCACAAAGTTGAATAGGTAGAGCAACCTAACACAACTCAGAATGTGGAAATCGAATAGGAAGCCAAAGTTGAGCACAAAGTTGATTAAGTCGAAAAACCGGCTGAAACTCAGAATGTGGAAATCGAATAGGAAGCCAAAGTTGAGCACAAAGTTGATTAAGTCGAAAAGCCAGCTGAAACTCAGAATGTGGAAATCGAATAGGAAGCCAAAGTTGAGCACAAAGTTGATTAAGTCGAAAAGCCTGCTGAAACTCAGAATGTGGAAATCGAATAGGAAGCCAAAGTTGAGCACAAAGTTGAATAGGTAGAGCAACCTAACACAACTCAGAATGTGGAAATCGAATAGGAAGCCAAAGTTGAGCACAAAGTTGATTAAGTCGAAAAGCCAGCTGAAACTCAGAATGTGGAAATCGAATAGGAAGCCAAAGTTGAGCACAAAGTTGATTAAGTCGAAAAGCCAGCTGAAACTCAGAATGTGGAAATCGAATAGGAAGCCAAAGTTGAGCACAAAGTTGATTAAGTCGAAAAGCCAGCTGAAACTCAGAATGTGGAAATCGAATAGGAAGCCAAAGTTGAGCACAAAGTTGAATAGGTAGAGCAACCTAACACAACTCAGAATGTGGAAATCGAATAGGAAGCCAAAGTTGAGCACAAAGTTGAATAGGTAGAGCAACCTAACACAACTCAGAATGTGGAAATCGAATAGGAAGCCAAAGTTGAGCACAAAGTTAATTAGGTAGAGCAACCTAACACAACTCAGAATGTGGAAATCGAATAGGAAGCCAAAGTTGAGCACAAAGTTGAATAGGTAGAGCAACCTAACACAACTCAGAATGTGGAAATCGAATAGGAAGCCAAAGTTGAGCACAAAGTTGAATAGGTAGAGCAACCTAACACAACTCAGAATGTGGAAATCGAATAGGAAGCCAAAGTTGAGCACAAAGTTGAATAGGTAGAGCAACCTAACACAACTCAGAATGTGGAAATCGAATAGGAAGCCAAAGTTGAGCACAAAGTTAATTAGGTAGAGCAACCTAACACAACTCAGAATGTGGAAATCGAATAGGAAGCCAAAGTTGAGCACAAAGTTAATTAGGTAGAGCAACCTAACACAACTCAGAATGTGGAAATCGAATAGGAAGCCAAAGTTGAGCACAAAGTTGATTAGGTAGAGCAACCTAACACAACTCAGAATGTGGAAATCGAATAGGAAGCCAAAGTTGAGCACAAAGTTAATTAGGTAGAACAACCTAACACAACTCAGAATGTGGAAATCGAATAGGAAGCCAAAGTTGAGCACAAAGTTGAATAGGTAGAGCAACCTAACACAACTCAGAATGTGGAAATCGAATAGGAAGCCAAAGTTGAGCACAAAGTTAATTAGGTAGAGCAACCTAACACAACTCAGAATGTGGAAATCGAATAGGAAGCCAAAGTTGAGCACAAAGTTGATTAGGTAGAGCAACCTAACACAACTCAGAATGTGGAAATCGAATAGGAAGCCAAAGTTGAGCACAAAGTTGATTAAGTCGAAAAGCAGCTGAAACTCAGAATGTGGAAATCGAATAGGAAGCCAAAGTTGAGCACAAAGTTGATTAAGTCGAAAAGCCTGCTGAAACTCAGAATGTGGAAATCGAATAGGAAGCCAAAGTTGAGCACAAAGTTGAATAGGTAGAGCAACCTAACACAACTCAGAATGTGGAAATCGAATAGGAAGCCAAAGTTGAGCACAAAGTTGAATAGGTAGAGCAACCTAACACAACTCAGAATGTGGAAATCGAATAGGAAGCCAAAGTTGAGCACAAAGTTGATTAGGTAGAGCAACCTAACACAACTCAGAATGTGGAAATCGAATAGGAAGCCAAAGTTGAGCACAAAGTTGAATAGGTAGAGCAACCTAACACAACTCAGAATGTGGAAATCGAATAGGAAGCCAAAGTTGAGCACAAAGTTGAATAGGTAGAGCAACCTAACACAACTCAGAATGTGGAAATCGAATAGGAAGCCAAAGTTGAGCACAAAGTTGAATAGGTAGAGCAACCTAACACAACTCAGAATGTGGAAATCGAATAGGAAGCCAAAGTTGAGCACAAAGTTGAATAGGTAGAGCAACCTAACACAACTCAGAATGTGGAAATCGAATAGGAAGCCAAAGTTGAGCACAAAGTTAATTAGGTAGAGCAACCTAACACAACTCAGAATGTGGAAATCGAATAGGAAGCCAAAGTTGAGCACAAAGTTGAATAGGTAGAGCAACCTAACACAACTCAGAATGTGGAAATCGAATAGGAAGCCAAAGTTGAGCACAAAGTTGAATAGGTAGAGCAACCTAACACAACTCAGAATGTGGAAATCGAATAGGAAGCCAAAGTTGAGCACAAAGTTGAATAGGTAGAGCAACCTAACACAACTCAGAATGTGGAAATCGAATAGGAAGCCAAAGTTGAGCACAAAGTTAATTAGGTAGAGCAACCTAACACAACTCAGAATGTGGAAATCGAATAGGAAGCCAAAGTTGAGCACAAAGTTAATTAGGTAGAGCAACCTAACACAACTCAGAATGTGGAAATCGAATAGGAAGCCAAAGTTGAGCACAAAGTTGATTAGGTAGAGCAACCTAACACAACTCAGAATGTGGAAATCGAATAGGAAGCCAAAGTTGAGCACAAAGTTAATTAGGTAGAACAACCTAACACAACTCAGAATGTGGAAATCGAATAGGAAGCCAAAGTTGAGCACAAAGTTGAATAGGTAGAGCAACCTAACACAACTCAGAATGTGGAAATCGAATAGGAAGCCAAAGTTGAGCACAAAGTTAATTAGGTAGAGCAACCTAACACAACTCAGAATGTGGAAATCGAATAGGAAGCCAAAGTTGAGCACAAAGTTGATTAGGTAGAGCAACCTAACACAACTCAGAATGTGGAAATCGAATAGGAAGCCAAAGTTGAGCACAAAGTTGATTAAGTCGAAAAGCCAGCTGAAACTCAGAATGTGGAAATCGAATAGGAAGCCAAAGTTGAGCACAAAGTTGAATAGGTAGAGCAACCTAACACAACTCAGAATGTGGAAATCGAATAGGAAGCCAAAGTTGAGCACAAAGTTGAATAGGTAGAGCAACCTAACACAACTCAGAATGTGGAAATCGAATAGGAAGCCAAAGTTGAGCACAAAGTTGAATAGGTAGAGCAACCTAACACAACTCAGAATGTGGAAATCGAATAGGAAGCCAAAGTTGAGCACAAAGTTGATTAAGTCGAAAAGCCTGCTGAAACTCAGAATGTGGAAATCGAATAGGAAGCCAAAGTTGAGCACAAAGTTGAATAGGTAGAGCAACCTAACACAACTCAGAATGTGGAAATCGAATAGGAAGCCAAAGTTGAGCACAAAGTTGAATAGGTAGAGCAACCTAACACAACTCAGAATGTGGAAATCGAATAGGAAGCCAAAGTTGAGCACAAAGTTGATTAGGTAGAGCAACCTAACACAACTCAGAATGTGGAAATCGAATAGGAAGCCAAAGTTGAGCACAAAGTTGAATAGGTAGAGCAACCTAACACAACTCAGAATGTGGAAATCGAATAGGAAGCCAAAGTTGAGCACAAAGTTGAATAGGTAGAGCAACCTAACACAACTCAGAATGTGGAAATCGAATAGGAAGCCAAAGTTGAGCACAAAGTTGATTAGGTAGAGCAACCTAACACAACTCAGAATGTGGAAATCGAATAGGAAGCCAAAGTTGAGCACAAAGTTGATTAAGTCGAAAAGCCTGCTGAAACTCAGAATGTGGAAATCGAATAGGAAGCCAAAGTTGAGCACAAAGTTAATTAGGTAGAGCAACCTAACACAACTCAGAATGTGGAAATCGAATAGGAAGCCAAAGTTGAGCACAAAGTTAATTAGGTAGAGCAACCTAACACAACTCAGAATGTGGAAATCGAATAGGAAGCCAAAGTTGAGCACAAAGTTAATTAGGTAGAGCAAACTAACACAACTCAGAATGTGGAAATCGAATAGGAAGCCAAAGTTGAGCACAAAGTTGATTAGGTAGAGCAACCTAACACAACTCAGAATGTGGAAATCGAATAGGAAGCCAAAGTTGAGCATAAAGTTGATTTAGTGTTGCATCCCACTACAACTTATACTACAAACCCACATTTTTAATCTACACCTCACACATAGAATTCTTCTAATCAAACGAACTTCCTTACTCTCTCGCCTACATACAAACATATCAAATATCCTATCAATCCTCTTTTGAACCCTTCTTTAACCTAACTTGTCTTCTATCCTCACTTATCATAGCATTATCCAACAATCCCTGAACAATTATAAACCTTTCAAAACCCTTTGCGTCAGCATTCAAACATTCATTAATAAATCCTATCTTTTAGTTCTTATACAAAATAAGTTGAATCACTAAACGACTCTTAAAGTAAAGATTACTCCTAAATTAGCTATCGATTGTAATAAGATGAGTCTTTTTTGTAATAAATGAATCACAACTCTTCTAATAAGCCTTCTGTTTATGATAAGAATCCTTTGCAAACCTCGCTCATTAAATCGGATAAAAACAAAATATAGCACTTTTCTTTATAAAGAGAGTATTCTGGATCTAGATAAGGCCCCTTGGGTTTTCATAAAAGTTGTTACAATTAAGATTAATAGAAAACTCATCATTAGTTATCACAATCACAACCACAACAGCAATCACAGCCATAACCCCAATATGCGTAGCAAGCCACATCAATATCTGATAATATTTATCGACATACTTCGCACTTTTAGCCGTCTAATTTTGCCAACAAAAACAAATAAGGCCATCAGTATTTAGATAAGAGCCATTTCCCTTAAAATACAATTTAATATAAGAGGAGTGAATTATAAAAGCAGAAAAGCATACTCGAATAGCAGCGCCAACTATAAAAAATAAGCGAATAATCACTTTAATAATCATAAACAGTGGCCAAAAGCAATTAAGTCGTTCCTATTTCAGCCAATGCCTCTCACATACAGACTATCCGTGTAAAAAAATGTAATAAACTGATTATATCGATAAATAAGTCCTTGAGTGGAATCGACATTAATGTAGCTGACTCGAACCCAATCACTCAGATCAGTATCAAAAAAATCCTCTTTAACAATGGAAATAAATCTATGCCATCTAAGCCGATCTATGAACAAAACTTTATGAATTGTGAACTATGTGGAGATTACGATCACTAAATGATGAACGAAATAGAGCCATTGCCTCATAAGGAGAAGATCATCATTATAAAAGGGCAAAAGAAGCAACTCAATTAGCATCAAAATATCACAATGAATAAATTAACGGTGGCTTTTAACAGCAATGAAATCAATGAAAAAGACAATCAAAGCCTGAACATCAATAATCTCCGCGAAAGCAGCCCTAATGCAAATTCAGCTTTGAAAGAAGCCATCCATCAAACATCTCGCTCAAAGTATAGCAAAATAACTCTTCAACCAGTCCGATAATAGCAAAGAAACATGCAGACGCTATCATTAAGGTATTAGCATCCTCTCATATTTGCTGCAAATTGCGATCGTAGCAATTAGACAAAGTCATCTCCCATTAATCATTTGGGGCTCAATCACAACCTGCATCTGAACGAGCCTGATTATGATGAGTCCCATGTCGAGATCAATAATGATACCAATTTGATCAAAAAAGTAAACGAAAACAAAATGATATTACTGGGCGAAGACATTGCAAACGATAAGATAAAATAAATTGCTTCTTCACCCCGCAATTTACCAAGCGAAATTTATAGTTTCGCATCTGAGAGTGGGTCGCTGATTGTTAACGATCGAAAAACACCAATAACCCACTCCTATATTTATGCGGCAAGCAACAGGGAGCATACCGACCCCTCTGAGTTATAAAAAAATGATAAATGTGATGAGGACATTTAGTACCATGATAATAGCCAGAAATAACACATTTTACTGAAGAACCAGTCTTCATTTCTGAAGGATAAGATCTAGACTGAAATGGGTGAATTAAATCATCATGAAAAGAATAAGGCTAACCATATAAGCAGCTATAATACGAGGCAACATATCACA
>NW_028281607.1:0-37572 GCF_059751285.1 Brachycentrus maculatus | reverse complement strand
CCCCTTGGGAATCGAACCCGGGACCTCCAGAACGGTAGCCGAGCGTGCTGACCATTACACTACGGAGGCGGACAAAATTATTAATGTAACTATTTTTTATTATATTATTTTCCCAAATGTAAACCTGTACAATTGCTGAATAAATAATAATAAAAAAAATGTTGTTACACATACCTACAGTGGTACATAACGAACTTATTTTTTTAAATGATTTTTTTATCCGCATTTGAGATGTTAATACACAATTTAATAAATTTATTTAATTTTATTTTTATAAGCCAACCCGTGTTTAACCAATGTATACCATATGGACCGTAGTCCATTTGATCTTCACATTCGTTTGATAATTCCCTAACAAGGCGAAACAATTGTCACAATATTAATTTTTTTGTGTTTTTGTTAATAAAATACAATTTAGTAGACTCAAAAAATCTGTGTTTGATTTAAAATTAATACATAAATTTAACCAATGTTGTGAAGTGCTTACTTTATACACTGTGTTACATTGAACCGTAATTGAACTACTATTCAAATTCAATACAAAAGACACAAGTAATGTAGTTGTCAATCACTCTTTTACCACTCATTGCCGCGTCGTACACCAGTCCCACACCCTCCCCACTCACCTAGCACTGTGCTGAACGCCCACGCCAGCTCTATGAAGCCCCTCATCCTCTCGTGCGGCGACTCCCTCAGCACGTCGCCTGCGCTCATCTTGCTGACCGCGTCGATGGTGGGCAGCAGGTACGTGGAGATCATCAGCGCGAATATGTGCACAGCCACCAGCACGGTTGTGCACACGGCGAACATCACAAACAGCCACTCGGGCACGTTCGTGGGCTCGTTGATCTGCAGCTCCACCATCGCTATCATGGCGAAACCTGAAACAACAACAAAATAAAATTAAAATAGCTAACACTACTCAACCAGATGGATCAACCAATTCGCTCACTCCTTTCAAGAACGTCATAAATCAAAAATCGTCAATTTCAGTTGTGCATGTTTTTGGAACGCCCAGAAAATGTACTATATCCCAGGAAAAGAGGCATATTTTAAACTTAATATTTACCCGCTACAAGGCAGAAAGTGTTGTTTTTGCATTTTGAAGAAAAGGTATTGTTTAATAATTTTTTTAAATATACTAAATATTTTTCAAATGGAGAAAAAACATTCTGGTTTTACCTAAAAAGATTTGTTGCACAATAAAAAGTTCAATAAGTGGCTTGATATTTATTTTTAATACATTTTATTATATTTTTAAACTTTAAAAACGTTCTACTGAAAAATCAAGTTTTTTGATTTATGACGTTCTTGAAAGGAGTGAGCGAATTGTTAGCTGGGGCGGAGGTACTAAATCTACGTTAGACCCAATATTTAAGGTTCAAAAACTTTCAAATCTTCAATTTTCAAATAATTATACGCCGATACACTCGTCTTATGAACTATTTTGAAATTACATGGCCTGAGACGTGCGATAACTGTTCATTAAAGAAGCATTGATGCACTTTTGGAATGGAACGGATAAGGTCAGAAGCCAACAAAATATTCAAACGCATACAGCTTTAAATATCAACTATGTTTGCCAATCCTACGTTACAAGTTTTGCGCAGGAAAACTTTATATTCCTGGCCCAAAAATATTTAACTTACAACATTTTGAGTGTGTCCAAATACTTGTTCACAAAATCTGGATTATCTCCAATTACAGTAGTTATTTTCATATTATTGTTATTATTCAGGTACATATTATGAAAATAACTCCTGTTATTGGATATAATCCAGATTTTGTGAACAAGTATTTAGACACACTCAAAATGTTGTGAATAAATTATCTGGTCAAATTATAAGCTTAAATAATAAAAATGAAAATGATATTTTCTGGCGTTTCTCATGTGTGTGATTATAATACAGGATCCGGACCTCACATACTTACTAATATAAGAGTTTCTGCTCTATAAAAAGCTTCTTTACATCTAATCGATAGATGTCTCTAGTGAAGTTCTAGTGATTCAAGAGCAATGTTTCAAAATTGGTTTATATATATGTATATAGAACTTCCAAGAATTTGAGTAGTGTGGTTGTCAATAATGGGTATAATTGGTGAATGTTACACGTGTGTAAAGTGATCACTTAAACCAGCCTATGACGGTCGTCAGCCCCGTAAATGCCCAGACTTCCATATTCTTCTTCATCTTTGATGAGATGTTAAAAAATAATATTCAAATCATTAAAAATTTCATGAGTCCTCATGTCTTTAAGAATAGTGTCCATCGATGGCTGCTCCGCTTTGATAGGGACAAGGTGGAATCAGATTTGATTGGAGTCCGGGTTTAGTGCTTGTGGCTATTTTGGGTTCCGTTTTAGAATGAAGATTCATATTGTTTTTTTACTTTCATACTTAAAATATCAGGAATAAAATAACTAGTCAAGTATTTTTTTTTATAAAAATTGGAAATGTTGCATCTCCTAGTATGAAAAATAATTCAGCAAGAATCTTACATGCATTTTTTAGGTTAACCCTTTCTACTCTGGCCGTTTTTTCTCATAACTGATCAGCTACTCTGATCAAAAAAATGCGACGTTTTTCTACCATTAAATTAAATATTTTGGTTCCCTAATTTTGGGTTGTCTGGCAATTCTGACCATGTTAATTAAGATTAACTGTATTTATCTGAAATATTTTGTGGTAGAATATACTTGGGTGTTATAGAAATCAGTTATTAAAGTTATACCTGCGCCGGGCCAGACATTGTGGCCCACGGAGCTGCCTACTAGAATCATACGGGCCAGAATGTCTGGCCTACAGAGTGGTAAGAGTTAAAAATTAAATTCACGAATTTGCCAATAATTCTGTTACCTTTGAACACTTATTAGCTCCAAACGCTGTACATATATTATGTTTTATAATTTGTAATATTTGGTCAGGTGTGTCTTATTATGGAATGCAATTTTAAGTGGCTATTTTTGTTAATATTTTTGTTTAATTTTCGTCAGCTTTGAGACAATTTAAACAATTTGAACGATTTGCTGGAATTTGAGTACAATTTACATGTAACGAGCATTTTTAAAATCGTTGAAGTGATTATTCGGTATTAGCTTCCTCGGGCCCCTTCTAAATTTATGCAGATCTTCCAAGAAGTCAATATCGCTGGCTTTGCCAATAAAATCAGTGACTTCCAGAACACCTGTATGACAATGAACTCTCAGAGAAAGCTGGAGAATGGTACTCGTAACATAGGAACAGTTGGAGAGCACTTGTCTAGAGACAATAATACATTTTTGACATCTCAACATAGATGAAGACGAATATGTAAGTCCGGGAAGTATTTTAGATGCATGTGAAGCAAGAAACAATTAAAACTTATTTCAGCATGATGACTGTTGTGAACTCAGATCGCTCACTCCTTTCAACAACGTCAAATATCAAAAAACTTGATTTTTTAGGAGATCGTTATTAAATATTATTTTGAGAAATAAAAAGACTCTGTTTTTTGATCCACTCACATTTTTATTAACAATTAACTGGTTTCGGCAACAACCTGTTGCCCTCTTCAGGGTTTAATTTATGCCTGAAGAGGGCAACAGGTTGTTGTCGAAACTAGTTGGTTGTTAATAAAAATTTGAGTGGATCAAAAAACAAAGTCTTTTTATTTCTCATAATAATATATCAATATGATCCACAAAGCAAATGCTTTCAATATTCAAAACATCGTTTCCAAAGTTTAAAAATATAATACAATGTATTAAAAATAAATATCAAGCCACTTATTGAACTTTTTATTGTGCAACAGATCTTTTTAAGTAAAACCTGAATGTATTTTCTCCATTTGAAAAATATTTAGGATATTCAAAAAATAATTAAACAATACCTTTTCTTCAAAATGCAAAAACAACACTTTCTGCCCTATAGTGGGTAAATATTAAGTTAAAAATATGCCTCTTTTTCTGGGATATGGTACATTTTCTGGGCATTCCGAAAACATGAACAACTGAAAATTGACAATTTTTGATATATGACGTTGTTGAAAGGAGTTAGTTATATGTACTGCGTCATGAGATTGATAAATTTATTTAGGAGTTGAGTAGTGTGGTTGTCAATGGGTAGTGATCACTTAACCAGCCTATGACAGGTCATAAGCCCTGTGAATACCCAGACTCATACCATATTCTTCTTCATCCATACTACATATATGTAAGTCAATATTCTTCTTCATCTAGACTATATGGAAGTCCAGGTATTTACAGGTCTTACTTATTCTTCTTCATTTATACTTTGTGGAAGTCTGGGGAATTTACAGAGCTTACGACTTGTCATAGGCTGATTTAGTGATAATATAAACTTTGAAATTATTGACTTTGTTTATTCCCAAAATAGAAGGGTTATGAAGTCGTTAGCAGAGGTCTACATCCAGCAGTGGAGAAGTGAAAAAGAATGATAATAATATAGATAGGTATTTTTATGGAATATTTCGATGACTATTACCTGAAGAGTCAGTAATAAAGATAGGTCTCTTAAGCCTCGCGTTTCGATGAGTGTTACCTGATAGGAGTTCGCTCGTGGTGGCCGTCGCCTTGAGCTTGGCCCTGGACATGTGCAGGCGGCGCCAGGACAGCCCCTCGGCCGACTGGGGCCCCGGGGGCTCGGGCTCCCCGCCGCCCGCGCCCCCGCACCGGCAGCTGCAGTGGCACGAGCGAGACGACGCCCCCGACGGGGTGCCGAGGCGGCGGTCCTCTCCGTTCATCTGCTGGAGGAATGATCAGTATTAAAGAATGCAGTTCGTATTTGCTGTCTCGCTTCCGCACAGTTGTGGCGCGCAGTAGCTAGAGTGAAAGAAATTCAAATTCATTCAAACCCTTATCCGCACCCCAATGGTGCATAGGGCACTGCGTTATATAAACACAGTGTTATCTTGATCGTTAACACACGAAGGAAAGGTGATCAGCCCTTTGCTTCAGGTACCAGTCCAGGGTAATATTAAATAAATATTAGAGTGAAAAAATTACTTTTATTCATTTGACCCCCCTGGGAATCGAACCCAGGACCTCCAGAGCGGTAGCCGAGCGTGCTGACCATTACACTACGGAGGCGGACAAAAAGTGAAAGAAATACAATGTACAATACCTTCCTTCGAAGCATACGTTTTTTTTGGGAATTTAACAGAACAGCTGCATCAAGTTATACACACATACGAGTATTAAAAATCAAGTACAGTAAGTCCTCTACTAACGCGATTAATTCGTTCCAAAGGTTTTCGTGTAAGTCGAAACAAAATATTTGTGATTTTTTTTAAATATTTGGATTGTAATAATGCTAGCTTCAAATGATAAAGTACATATCGCTCACTCCTTTCAACAACATCATATATCAAAATTCGTCGATTTTCAGTTGTGCGTGTTTTCGGAATGCTCAGAAAATGTACTATATCCCAGCAAAAGCGACATATTTTTAACATAATATTCACCCACTACAAGGCAGAAGAAAAGGTATTGTTTTAATAACGCAGTACCAACTTATATCTCAAAGTCATAGGGTGCTTACTGTACTTGCACTGTTTCAATTACAAAATTCCACATTTGTAACTAACCCATGATTGACAACCACACTACTCAAATTTTGTAAGTCATACGTGTATGATTAATCTCAAGACGTTCCATGATTGATTTCACAACAGCCATCTATGATTGGATTTAGAAAGCTTTCACTTAGCAGGGGGCAATATCGCCTGCTTTAGGAATCGCCGCTCTAAATGTTTGACTTCACGATTAAAATGTTTGTTGTATTAAAATGATCCTAATCGTAATTCTGCCGAATAAATTGATGCTGTAAACTGTTGATCACATCCTCAATTTATATAATAACAAATGTTATAACGATTTCCCTAAATAGTTTGTTATTCGCGATTACGCACCGAAAACAAAATTGTCATATAAGTACTTACCCAAAACCTACAACAATGTGTTGTCCTTCATTTATCAGTTACATGCTTATATCGTATATTATATTTAATTTTTTATTTAAATCAGTATACACTTTAGTTTATTTTAATTTTATTACTCGGAAACTGTACAGCTTACATATAAAAAAAGATATAAAACAATAGTTACATTACCAATAATAAACATTACATTACATTAATAAAAAATAGTTACGTTAAAAAAAAGCCAATTCCACATTTATGTTATAAAACTATTAAAAATCATTCAGAGATTAAACAAAAAAACGAAAAAAGGGTATTGTATAAAAAAATATGTTTAGCAGGAAGGAGAAGGAAAGGAGAGGAATTAATAAGGGTGGTTAAAGGATTTTTTTTTCTCGGTAAGAAGTTTAAAAATATATTTATAAATATACATACAAACATATACATACGCATACATACACACACACACATATATATATATATATATATATATATATATATATATATATATATATATATATATATACATATATATATATATATATATATATATATATACATATACATACATATACATATTCATTACATATACAGAAAAAAAAGGCTCATAAACCATATTTTCATTAATATTTTTGCGATTTTTGAAAACATAATACCTACTTGGAATGATATTATGAAAACGCTTCGTTAAGTTAACTTGCATTTGACATTATTTATCTACTACCTTCGACCCCTCCCATGACTATAAACATTTTAAGGTTTTTATAGTTTCTCCTGGGGATGTCGCTCACTCCTTTCCAGAACGTCATAAATCAAAAATCGACAATTTTCAGTTGTGCATGTTTTCGGAATGCCCAGAAAATTTACTTTATCCCAGCAAAAGAGGCATATTTTTCACTTAATATTTACCCGCTACAGGGCAGAAACTGTTGTTTTTGCATTTTGAAGAAAAGGTATTGTTTAATTATTTTTTTTAATTGACTAAATATTTTTCAAATGGAGAAAAAACATTCTGGTTTTGCCTAAAAGGATCTATTGCACAGTAAAAAGCGTAAAATAAAATAGAAATTAGAAAACTTGTCCAGCATCGACTGACCTTCGAGCCGGGGTACACAGTCTCCGTGCTCACGGTGTCCTTGAGCATGAGGCAGTCCAGGCTGCTGGTGGGGCTGTCCGGGAAGCCGACGTAGGGCCGCCGGCGCGCGCGCGCCGCCGAGGTCAGGTAGCCCGTGTGCGGCGGCGGCTCCGCCCACGGCTGGCCGCCGCGGCCCGCGTAGAAGGGGCGCGGCGGGGCGCGTGCCAGCAGCAGCTCCGAGGAGCGGTGTAGCAGCGGGCGCGGGCGGCGCGCCGGCGGGCCCGCCTGCGTGCCCTGCGACACGCGCGCCGGCCGCGCGGCCTCCGGCGGCCCGGGGAGCTCGGCCTCCGGGGCAACCCCGCTCTCTAACATCTGCGAATTGACAAAAAACAAACTTTTAAGTGCTGAAATTCGATATGTCGACCCTGGCATACTGTCTCGGCCTGGCGAAACTGGCAGTTGTGGCGCGCAGTAGTTAGAGTGAAATAAATAAAATACATATGTTGGGTAAACGTAAATGTCCGCCTCCGTAGTGTAATAGTCAGCATGCCCGGCTACCGTACTGGATGTCAAATAAATAAAAGTTTTTTTTAAGTATTTGGACACACTCAAAATGTTGTGTATGAATTTGTTTATATGTACCTACCTACCTATTATAAATGTAAAATAACTGACAAATTAAACTAACATCACTAATAAAACTTACCCCACTCAAATAAAAAATAGCTCGACACAGACTAGAACACTCTAGAAGGGTGAAAAGCCATAAAAAGTAGAAAAAGAAGAAATTCTCCTCTTAGGCCTGGGTAGGCTAATTATTGATGTTCTTGAAAATTTTCATGGAAATGGCCTCTAGTTTCCTCGATTGAAGTAATTGTAGACAATTTAGTAATTCCTCGTGTATCGCAGATAATTGCCTTAATCTTCGGCATGCGCGCAATGTGAGCGCATTTGCATACACGTACTCGTATGCACCGGCAAAGCGATAAATTCTAACGTATATACCTAATTATTTCAAGAATGTGTGTTATTGAATTTTCTCTAAATCCAGGTAACATTTCGCTCACTCCTTTCAACAACATTATATTAGTATATATATTTAAAAAAAAGATTTTTCAGGGGATCGTTTTTAAGTTAAAAATATAATAAAACGTATCCAAAATAAATATCAAGCCACTTATTGAACTTTTTACTGTGGAGCGGATCTTTTTAGGTAAAATCTGAATGTTTTTTCTCCATTTAAAAAATATTTAGTATATTTAAAAAATAATTAAACAATACCTTTTCTTCAAAATGCAAAAACAACACTTTCTGCCCTGTAGCGGGTAAATATTACGTTTACAATATGCCGCTTTTGCTGGGATAAAGTACATTTTCTGGGCATTTCGAAAACACGCACAACTGAAATTTGACGATTTTTGATATATGACGTTGTTAAAAGGAGTGAGCGTTTTGACGTTTAAACATTTTGCTTAAAACACTGTTAATGTATTGAAAAAATAAGGTTAACATCGTAATAAATATATGGTTTTGAAAAGAAAGAGTTTTTTAAACGAATAATAAATTGAATGCAAGTGAAGCATAGAGCTGGCAAAAAAAAGATGAGAGTAGACTGATTATACAGTAGAAATGCGATCTCTCAGACGAATGTGCGGCAAAACAATGCATGATAGTCTGGGCATTTACGGGGCTGATGACCGTCATAGGCTGGTTTAAGTGATCACTTTTCACACGTGCAACATTCATCGATTCTACCCATTATTAACAACCACACTACTCAAATTCTTGGAAGTTCTATATATATGAACCAATTTCGAAACATTGTTCTTGAATCACTAGAACTTCACTAGAGACATCTATTGGTGAGATGAAAAGAAGCTTTTTATTGAGCAGAAACTCTTATATTAGTATGTGAGGTCCGAATCCTGAATTATAATCACATACATGCGAAACGCCAGAAAATATCGTTTTCGTTTTTATTATTTTAGTTTATAACATCCATATTATTCTTCATCTTTGATGAGATGTCAAAAAATAACACACTCAAAATGTTGTAAAAAAATATATGTAAAAAAATCTTTATTTTTTTAAATAAAAATTTTCGCTTGAAAATTATGAATCATAACGATGAATTGAAGGTTAATTTTTAAACGGATGTGTTCTTATTTTTTAAAAATACACTTGTGTGTTATTTGCACATATTATTATAATATAATATAATAATTAAAATAAGTAAATTACCTTCGTATTGTGATTCAAATCTATGTGGCACATGTATCCGAAGCCATTTCTAAAGTCCAGAGTTTCGAATTCGTCATTGTTTTTCATTATAATCTGCTTCTAATACTCGTATATTATTATAATTCAACACAAATGGCACATTTTTGGCTCGTCGTGTTCGCTATACTATCCACACGCTCAGCTGTTTACCATATTCTGCATAAGTAATTAATATTTATATTTATTGCTTTGGAGACAATTTTCACGAATAATACACTCGTCTTCCCATTTGCACGATATATATATATATATATATATATATATATATATATATATATATATATATATATATATATATATATATATATATATATATATATATATATATATATATATATATATATATATATTTATATATATATATATATATATATATATATATATATATATATATATATATATATAAATATATATATATATATATATATATATATATATATATATATATATATATATATATATATATATATATATATATATATATATATATATATATATATATATATATATATATATAAATATATATATATATATATATATATATATATAAATATATATATATATATATATATATATATATATATATATATATATATATATATATATATATATATATATATATAATATATATATATATATATATATATATATATATATATATATATATATATATATATATATATATATATATATATATATATATATATATATATATATATATTATATATATATATATATATATATATATATATATATATATATATATATATATATAAATATATATATATATATATATATATATATATATATATATATATGTATATATATATATATATATATATATATATATATATACATATACATATACATATTAATCCGCCTCCATGGTGTAATGGTTAGCGTGTTAAGCTACCGCGCTGGAGGTCCCGGGTTCGATTCCCAGGGTGGTGATAGTAAATATTTGTGATTTTACTTACTAATATTTATTAAATAATACCCTGGACTGGTGCCTGAACCGCAGGAGTGATCACCATGCTTTCATGTAAGTAATGATAAAGATAACACTGCGTCAATACGATGCAGTGCCCTGTGCACCATTGGGTGCGGATTAGGGTTGGATGTATATATATATATATATATATATATATATATATATATATATATATATATATATATATATATATATATATATATATATATATATATATATATATATATATATATATATATATATATATATATATATATATATATATATATATATATATATATATATATATATATATATATATATATATATATTATATATATATATATATATATATTATATATATATATATATATATATATATATATATATATATATATATATATATATATATATATATATATATATATAATATATATATATATATATATATATATATATATATATATATATATATATATATATATATATATATATATATATATATATATATATATATATATATATATATATATATATATATAATATATATATATATATATATATATATATATATATATATATATATATATATATATATATATATATATATATATATATATATATATATATATATATATATATATATATATATATATATATATATATATATATATATATATATATATATATATATATATATATATATATATATATATATATATATATATATATATATATATATATATATATATATATATATATATATGTGTGTTTACTTGACTTATTTTGCCTATTTTGAAATCGTATAAAAGGGGTAAGTTTAGTGTATGTGTGTCGAAATATATGTATACAAACAAATACATACAAGGTTTAACTTAGAGGGTTTGTAACTAAGAATATAGGTACATACATACATATATAACGGATATCTCAAGGAGACGAGCGTCAATCAATCGAACGGGTAGAAATACCTTTCCCGTCCTAAGTGTATTAAATTCTTTTAAATTTTCTAGCCCCTAATTATTCAGCCATGTAGTTTTGAATGCTAAAATAACCGTAAATTATAAAGCGCCCTTCAGGCGATTTCTCACGAAAACGGCGCTATGTAAATTTTCCGTTAAATAAATAAGTAAATCTGTTTATTTTAAATTGAATATAAGGATCTAACACTATTGTCTTAAACTGTCGAAAAATTCACAAGTATTGAAGCAATATTACGATGTATGTACAGTACTCGCGAAATGCACTTTTCACTGAAAACTTTTGGAGCGATTTAGTTACGGAACGCAGGATGACACCAGCTATACACAGGTGACAAACCGACACTGGACAGTTTTCAGCATGTATTGCTTCTCGCAGATGTTCTTGCGATTGTCAGATTATTCGCCACAGGGCCGGATTTGGAAATAAATATCTCGAATAAAATGGGTGTTCTTTTAAATTTGCGATAAATTATCAAATGGATAATAAAAGTTATATAATAAAGAAATTCGATGGTCGTATGCAATGTATATAATCTAATAATAAAATTAAAATTAAAATAAAAAAAAATTAAAAAAATGTATTAACATGTAAGTATTTCGGCTCAACACAGGCCATGTCTCAAGAGCCGTAATACATATAGTTTAAAAAATGCATGTAGGTATCTATGAAATAAATAAATAAAATAAAAATAAATATAAATAAAGAAATAAGGTGATTTTTACCAATTATATGCAACTGCGTTTTCAACAACACATCCTAGTGAGGAGCCACACGTGTTTACTCGCGTATTTTAATTTTTTTTTTGGAATGAGTTTTTTTTAGAATAAACATACTTAATAAAAAAAAATTATCATTTTTCTAAACTCCTAACTTCTTTTCCAACCATATATTTATTTAGAAGAAAAGCTTATTTTTTTAATACGAAAACGGTGTTTTTAGCAATAAATAAAATTACGTTAAATGTTACCTGGGTTTAAAGAAAATTATGTTACGGGCTATTGAGTATCCCGCCTTAAGGCCCAATATACGATGAATCCCTAGTTAATTTTCTTTAAACTGGGGCCCCGTTTACCCCGCGGGGTAACATTTGACGTCATTGACTTTTTTGCTTAAAACGCCGTTTTTGCATTGAAAAATATAAGTTTTTCTTCGAAATAAATATTTTTTTCAAATAAAAGAGTTATTGAAAGGTAAGGAGTTAGCAAAAAATTATATATATTTTTTTCAATTTACATTTTAAAAACTAATTCTAGCACAAGTATAAATATATTTTTAAATTGCGCGCAGTCCACATGTGCAACTCCTTGCCCGGTCGCTTACTGAATTGGATCAACTCGTAAACAACCGAAAAATCAATTTATTTTTGTATGGATTTTTCGTTACAAGGTCAAACTTTGAACAGGATCGCAGAACTGATAATACTACCAAGAACGATCCTAATACACATCGTTCATACTAACACTTTCATTAATACTATTACTTATTAATAATGCCTCAATCTCACACCCCTTCGGGACTTTGAAACGATTACATTTTAAATTGAAATTCTTAACGATGCATTTGAGACGGACTCGTTTCTGGGAATCCCAGACCCCAAAAAGTAATGGCAGAATTGACCCAGACGGGCCTGGCACATCGACTCCGCTGTCGCGTTACAATTTTACACCTCGTGTACGCAAATGTACGAAATGCCGCGCTTTGTGTGCAAGGTGTTACACAAATCGTGGGTAATATATCGCTCACTCCTTTCAAGAACGTCATAAATCAAAAATCGTCAATTTTCAGTTGTGCATGTTTTCGGAATGCCCAGAAAATGTACTATATCCCAGCTAAAGAGGCATATTTTAAACTTGATATCAACCCGCTACAGGGCAAAAAGTGTTGTTTTTGCATTTTGAAGAAAATATATTTTTTAATTATTTTTTTAAACATAGATACTAAATACTTTTCAAATGGAGAAAAAACCTTCAGGTTTTACCTAAAAAGATCTGTTGCACAGTAAAAAGTTCAAAAAGTGGCTGCATATTTATTTTTAATACATTGTATTATATTTTTAAACTTTAAACGTTCTCCTGATAAATCAAGTTTTTTGATTTATGACATTCTTGAAAGGAGTAAGCGATATACATATATATAAATATATATATATATATATATATATATATATATATATATATATATATATATATATATATATATATATATATATATATATACATACATATATATATATACATACATATATATATATATATATATATATATATATATATATATATATATATATATATATATATATATATATATATATATATATATATATATATATATATATTGCATATATATAAAGATATATTGTATGTATATAGATAAAGACATGAATGCTGGGAACAAAGTGAATGGTGCACTGAAATCAGCAAATAAAAACCTATCAGCGGAAGCTAAACTGGCAGTGCACAACGGAGTCCTGGTTTCAACTCTAATGTATGGAAGTGAAACATGAAGTTGGCAAACGAAGGATGAAAGTAGACTGAATGCAGTCGAAATGCGATCTCTCAGAAGAATGTGCGACAAAACGATGTATGATAGATGTGCCAATAGTGAAATAAGGAAGAAATGCAAAGCTGAGATAAAGATTATCGATAAAATTAAGAAAGGTGTGTTGAGATGGTCTGGACATGTAGAACGAATGAGTGAGGAAAGAACGGTAAAACAAATTTATGAGGCGAATGTTAGTGGGAAAAGAAGCAGAGGAAGACCGACAAAAACGTGGCACGATCAGGTATGCCAAATACTTGAAAGTGGTCAGGTTAGGGAGTCGTAACAATCGGCGGGTATGCATGAGGAGATGCACGAACGTGGAAGAGGCGAAGAATCTTTGCAAGGACATAGTGGTGTGGCGCTCTATTCTCTCTGCCTACCCCTGCGGGGAAGCGGCGTGATGGTCAGTTAGTTAGTTATTTAGTGTATATATAAATATATATAGGGTCTTTCAAGCGCAAACAAAGTGTGAGTGAGATACCATTGAATTTTTTTATTAATTTGAAAGGCCCATTATTGACTATATCCAATCTCCATCACCAAACTAAAATTGGCGAAGCGCGCGGCACGTTGCCCAAACAGAAAACTTATTTTGATAGAACAATTTTATCATTTGCGCGTGTTGTTGAACATTATATCCATCCATGGTAATTTGCCATAACAGACTGAATAAATGACGGTCAATTTGACAGATGTAGCATCAACAATATGGCATCAACTTTTAAAGTTCGGAATTCCTTATTGAATGACCCTATAATAGGTCATATGAAAAGTATCCGCAGTTTTTTTCAATTTGTTTCGATCTTTGCAAACTCGATGGTAAAAAATTGGCCGACCAAAGCGCCGCTGAAAATCACCTGGCCAAGTTTTTTGACAATATATATCAACCATATCCGCTCCCTAGGTGGAGCATATGGAGTCCACAAACTGTCTCCAGGCTTTTCTGTCGGCTGCCAGCTCCCTTGCATCCTCCCAAGTCAGATCCGCGTCTCGAAGTTCTGACGAGAACTGCCGACGAATTGTCAGCAGTGGTCGTCCTGGGCGGCGCGAACCTGATGCCTTGTAAAAGAGGCAAGCTTGATAAAGGCTCTCAGGAGGCATGCGGAGTACATGGCCAAGCCAATAATTTCGACAATAAACCACAGAATTTCTACACCGATGGAATAAAGAAACTACCAGAAAAATTATAAAAGGTCACAGATAATAATGATCAGTATGTACATCCCCAAAAAACGTTCATTAGGAATCAATAATTCTTTACCATTTTTTTTCTTCAATAAGTAGAGTATACCAACATCTGGAACATATATAAGACGGAGGATATCGTGAGATGGGGTCGACAACGAAGGCGATACTGGGATGAACATATAAACAGAAAGTCAGAAGACAGACTTCCACGTATCGCCCTTCAAGGTAACCCTGAAGGACGCAGACCCCCAGGCAGACCTCCGAAAAGATGGAAAGACAGCTGGGAGTCAACATCCCAAGAGCGACATGCGGAGGCACAGACAGATCCCTAGGATTTACAAAAAGAAGAAGAAGAGAATAAGAAGATATGTGGCACGTTTTGTAGCAGCGTGTACTTGGCGACAAAATGGGATAATTCATACGAGGCAATTGTCTCGCCAATTTGTCTCAAAATTTCCCGAGCGGATCGCATTGTGTATTCTCGGATTTGTATTATTCAAAACATAATAATTCTCGGCAGAACAGATGTAAGCCTTCTTTGTTTTTGTTGTTTTCGTCTCGTATGTTTAAAAATGTATATTATCCAAATAAAGTCACTTCGTTTCTCGGCAGACCGTCATAAATAATGTGACGTCAATCGGAATATTCTATTTGAAATAGAGATTCTGAGAATTAGGTTATCATTATTCTTCTTCATCTTCTGCTTGGTGTCTTTGGTGGCCTTTTTAAAGAAGGATTAGCCTCCTGCGATGTTGATTCGCAGCTGTCAATCCATCTCTTTGGTGGTCTGCCTGGAAGTCGTCTACCTTTTGGTTGGCCTTGACGTGTTATGTGGGGGAGTCTGGGTGGTTCCATTCTCCACACATGCGTACACTATGGAAGTTTCCATACTTCTCATATTCGTATACCATTGTCTTCTTCGTTGTCTTCCCCACCTAACAACATCTTGGATCTCGTATATTTCCCTTATACTGGTG
Organism: Brachycentrus maculatus; assembly: GCF_059751285.1. Lineage (NCBI taxonomy): Eukaryota > Metazoa > Arthropoda > Insecta > Trichoptera > Brachycentridae > Brachycentrus > Brachycentrus maculatus. Next base: position 21,640 of record NW_028281607.1, on the reverse strand, counting down.
TTCCTTATTCTATTTCGAAGGCTCTTGCCAGATATGCTACTTAGAGTCTTCATCTCTGACACTCTTAGTATCATTATTTTTTTATTACTTTTTTTTAAAACTGTCATAATTTTTTGTTTGTTTTTTTTTTAAATTCATTCAAATAATTTGTGCTTCGGGTCCTTATATAAACACCGTGTTGAGCTGAAATACTTAATTAATTCATTGTTTTTTGCATACCCGTCGATTATTCCGACTCCTAACCTGACCACTTTCAAGTATGTATTTGAAATACGAGTACTTGATCATGCCAAGTTTTTTTCGATCTTCCTCTGCCTTATTTCCAGCTACATTCGCGTCATTAATTTGTTTAATATCTCTGCTTCTATTTCCAACAACATTCACCTCATAAATTTGTTTAACTGTTCTTTCTTCACTCATTCGATTCACATGCCCAAACCATCTCAACACACTTTTCGTTATTTTATCGATAATACTTTCTTTCCTTATATCACTATTTGAACATCTATCATGCATCGTTTCGTCGCACATTCGTCTGAAAGATCGCATTTCGACTGCATTCCATCTACTTTCTTTCTTCTTTGGCCAAATCTATGTTTCACTTCCATACATTGCGATTGGTAGTACCAGGGCTTCGTTGTGCACTGTCAGTTTAGCTTCCGCTGCTAGGTTTTTATTTGCTATAACTGATTTTAGTGCACCATTAATCCTGTTCCCAGCATTCACTCTCTTTTCTATATCACTATCGAATCTTCCCACCCCTAGAAAACATATCGTAGTCGTACAGGAGAAAGTGACCAAGTGCATTTTTTACATAAACGTGATTATTGACTATTTGATATCTTACTAGCTTAATATTGCCCTGAAAAAATCCCAAGGCGATTTTAAACTTGAAAGTATAATATGGTGACTTGTTGAAAATGACTAACTACATTGATGTTTATTTTCTTGCCAAGCAAAAGTGACTTAAATGGCTCTCCTGAACATTTTACGTTTTGTTAGTTGGTCACTTTCTCTTGTACGACTACGATATATGAATATATACATTTTGAATGTGTCCAAATATTTGTTTACGAATCTAGGTTCTTTCACTTAGGAGTAATTTTAACCATTTTTTTACATCTCAACATAGATGAAGAAGAATCTCATGACACAGTATATATTAGTTTACAACATATATGTAGGAGTTCCAAAAATTTGAGTAGTGTGGTTGTCAATAATGGGTTGAATGGTGAATATTGCACGTGAGTAAAGTGATTACGTAACAAGCCTATGACAAGTCACAAGCCCTGTAAATACCCAGAATTCTATGTACTTCTTCATCTTTGTTAAGGTGTCAAAAAAAATACACAAAAAATAAATAACACTGATAAAACGAATGATTTAGTTGTAAATCAATATTTAGTGAACGAATCCATGTGACATTAACCAAGATTAACCCTTCTTAATTTATTTTTACACATCGCTCACTCCTTTCAAGAACGTCATAAATAAAAAATCGACAATTTTCAGTTATGCATGTTTTCAGAATGCCCAGAAAATGTTCTATATCCCAGCAAAAGCGGCATATTTTTAACTTAATATTTACCCGCTACAGGCCAGAAAGTGTTGTTTTTACATTTTGAAGAAAAGGTATTGTTTAATTATTTTTTTAAATATACTAAATATTTTTCAAATGGAGAAAATACCTTCAGGTTTTACCTAAAAAGATCTGTTGCACAGTAAAAAGTTCAATGAGTGGCTTGATATTTATTTTTTATACATTGTATTATATTTTACTATTTATAAAATATTATACTATTTTTAAACTTTAAAAACGTTCTCCTGAAAAATCAAGTTTTTTGATTTATGGCGTTCTTGAAAGGAGTGAGCGACATGTAGTTCGATTATTAATGTGCTAAATTAAATTATTTGCGTCACATCATTTGACGATTTTAATCCAAGGGTAAGAGATAAAAAATCTGCGTCATACGTCAAAAAAAATTCTCTATCCATTGTTAAAAATGTTTGCCTATGGGAAATGAAATGTCATTATCGATGGCCCATAACGAAATTGCCGTTTCCGAAAATGTGAAATAACTCCTAAATATATTTAAATGATCCTTATTTTTTACCCTAATAACCACAAATATGTGAGTCGGTTCGAATCAAACATGGCCAGCTCCATTACCAACGAAAAAGGAACTTTATACCGATTTTTCTTTTATGAGTCATCTTTTTAATATTATTTTGCAACATCTCATCAAAGATGTAGAAGAACTTGGAATTCTGGGCATTTACGGGGCTGACGACCGTCATAATAAACCCTTTTCCACACCCCAATGGTGCATAGGGCACTGCTTCATATAAACGCAGTGTTATCTTGATCGTTTACACATGAAGGAATGATGATCAGCCCTCCGCTTTATGTACCAGTCCAGGGTAATATTGAATAAATATTACAGTGAAAAAATAACTTATATTTATTTGACCCCCCCTGGGAATCGAACTCGGGACCTCCAGAATGGTAGCCGAGCATGCTGACCACTACACTACGGAGGCGGACGACCGTCATAGGTTGGTTTAAGTGATACATTCACCAATTCTACCCAAATGCCCAGACTTCCATATTCTTCTTCATCTTTGATGAGATGTCAAAAAGTAATATGTAGATAACTCCTATGATTGGAGAAAATCCAGATTTGTGAACAAGTATTTGGACACACTCAAAATGTTGTAGATCATCTTTTTAAAGTTTTGTTCTAACATTTCTTGGTAGAACTGCATTTTTATAATAAAATAACAACTATGTAGTCTTTTCCATATTTTATTTGACCAGTGATTGGGTTTCGTCGTTACCGACATCATAAAAGTGGTGGGAGGCTAGACAAAATTTGCTGACGTTGAACTCTAACAGTACCATAAAATTAAAACTCGTAAAAAACAGGTTTCGAAGCATAATCAATTTTATGATGTGTTATCATTAGCATTAGCATAAATTTATAAAAATTAATATGAAAAAACACAAGACTATTGAGGTTTAAACTTTAAACTTTAAACTTTAGATATTATAATAAAACGAAAAACTGACACCGCTATACGACATCGGGTGTGTTATGGGGAGTATCCTAATATGTATCTGCTTTATAGAGCTATAATAGTAGTAGTATAGATTTTTTGTTTACCACTACACTACCATTTGTGTTATAATTTGAACGGGGGGTGGGAGGGTGGACCATAGACATCAACAAATAGAGCCTTCAATAATTTTGCAATGTCACCAATATTGAAATAAGTCCATCGTTTCTGTGACGTCATTCATTACCAAGTTACGAAAACAATGTTTTTACGAAGGCGAATTTTCCAAAAGAAAATTATGAATGAAAATATTGATTATATCGGCTCTTATAAATACAAAACGAATCTTATACAATCCTTTATAGGTTGAGTATGTTAAATTAGATATTCCTCCCGTCTGCAAATGATCCATTCCATGTTTTCATGGCCTACGTCAAAACCGGAGTTAGCCGCTTTTGGTTCGTACCATTCGTGTGTTGTCATGGGTCAGTGCACGACGTTACTCGTGACGTCACTCGAACTTCCGAAATCGTTCAGAGTACATGATTAGTGATCACTATTCCGGCGAGTCCCACACTCAATGACAGTAGTAGATTCTATGTTTTTTTGTGTATAATTTAACTTTAATACAAATTTTCGCTCGTACGAGTGTTTTTTTTTTTAATTTTTAATATCATGTTATTTACGTATTTTATTACGTTTTCCTCAAGATTATTATTTTATTACGTTGTCCAAATGGTTTATATATATTTGTATATATACATATATATATATATATATATATATATATATATATATATATATATATATATATACAATATATATATATATATATATATATATATATATATATATATATATATATATATATATATATATATACGTACATCTGGGTGTGTGTGTGTTTGTATTTTTTGAAATCTCAACATAGATGAAGAAGAATATGGTATACTATGTTATACACTCAAAATGTTGTTAATAGATAATCTGGTCAAATTATAAGCTAAAATATTAAATTGAAACAGACATTTTCTGGCGTTTCTCATGTATGTAATTATAATCCAGGATTCGGACCTCACATACTAATAAAATATCACATACAAATAGAAGCTTTTTTATTGAGTTTCTGCTCAGTAAAAAAGCTTCATCTCACCAATGGATGTCTCTAGTGAAAATTCTAGTGATCAAGTACAATATTTCGAAATTAGATCATATATATAGAACTTTCAAGAATTTGAGTATAAGCCCCGTAAAAGCCCAGACTTCCACATTCTTCTTCATCTACATATGTTGAGATGTCAAAAAATAATATGAAGAATATAGAAGTCTGGGTATATACAGGTAGGTATCAATGTTGAACTCTAAAAATAATCTTAAAACTGTGTTTTGAGAAAGAAAAAATCGACTACGTATAATTTTACCTGGATTTAGAGAAAATTGAGTTGTGACTCAACGAATGCTGGGCCTCAAGTATGTACGTGTTTACGTGTGTTTAGTTTCCTACTTGCAAATAGTTAATAAGTGCTGCGATCATTATTTACGGATGGTCGTTATCTTTGTCGCATAATGTCGTGTTCCTGTGTAATGACATTGTCCATTATTCAATTATAATCTCTGGTATGCATACATGGAATGCAACGTGTGCTTTGGAAATTGCAGCAATACTAAAATCACCCTCTCGCTTTGAAATTTACATGCTTAAGGCAGGATTATCAATAGCCCGTAAATTAATTATCTTTGAACCCAGGTAACATTTAATTTAGTTGCATTTTAGCCTTAAAACACCGTTTTTGTATTGAAAAAATATTTTTTTCTTTGAAATAAATACATGATTTTAAAAAAAACATGTCGCTCACTCCTCTCAAGAACGTCATAAATCAAAAATCGACAATTTTCAGTTGTGCATGTTTTCGGAATGCCCAGAAAACGTACTATATCCCAGCAAAAGAGGCGTATTTTTAACTTAATATTTACCCGCTACAGGGCAGAAAGTGTTGTTTTTGCATTTTGAAGAAAAGGTATTGTTTAATTATTTTTTCAAATATACTAGTTATTTTTTAAATGGAGAAAAAACCTTCAGGTTTTACCTAAAAAGATCTGTTGCACAGTAAAAAGTTCAAGAAGTGGATTGATATTTATTTTTAATACATTGTATTATATTTTTAAACTTTAAAAACGTTCTACTGAAAAATCAAGTTTTTTGATTCATGACGTTCTTGAAAGGAGTGAGCGATGTATGAAAAATATATAAGTGCAGTTAAAAAAATGATAAAAATATGTTTTCGCTAAAAATCCTATTTTTTTAAATCTCAGGAAGGCCTGTTGACGACAGTCAGCAGTCCGGCTTCTCCTGAGGAGTTTTACGCGGTTTCCTCCCAGCAATGAGCAAATGCTGAGAAGTTCCTGATTGGCCTACACTAGATTGTCCCTCGTGGTCCCATCACAGATTTAATAATAATAATAATAACAATAATAACTAACTAACTAACTACCCATCACGCCGCTTCCCCGCAGGAGTAGGCAGAGAGAATAGAGCGCCACACCACGCTGTCCTTGCAAACATTCTTCGCCTCTTCCACGTTCATGCATCTCCTCATGCATACCCGCCGATTGTTACGACTCCTAACCTGACCACTTTCAAGTATTTGGCAAACCTGATCGTGCCACGTTTTTCTCGGTCTTCCTCTGCTTCTTTTCCCGCTAACATTCGCCTCATAAATTTGTTTTACCGTTCTTTCCTCACTCATTCGTTCTACATGTCCAAACCATCTCAACACACCTTTCTTAATTTGAAATCATCGAAATTCATCGAAAATGCTTATCTCAGCTTTGCATTCCTTCCTTATTTCACTATTCGCACATCTATCATACATCGTTTTGTCGCACATTCTTCTGAGAGATCGCATTTCGACTAATATAATAATAATAATAATAATAATAACTCTTTATTCCAGCTTGACTAAGTGGTGGGTGCAATACTTAGTCAGCCATATAAGTTTTACAATTTTTTTTTTTTTTACAATGAAATTAAAAATAATAAACAAATAAGAATGTGAAAGAAAAAAAAATATATGTAATAAAATACCTAGGTACCTACATACCTATACATACATATATTAAGTACATACATATAGTACCTACATAAAACAGAACTACCACCAGATGTCGCATGCGTCGCACTGAATAAAACAAAAGACATCAGATAGAAAAAATAAAATATTCTGAACTGTCAGAATCAGATAGATAGACAGAAAAATATTATAAAGATAAATTAAGAATAAACTTAAATCATAAACTTTAATTACAAAGCAACACATTGTTCATTTTATTATTATACACCCACTTTACATATTATTTACACACAATTTACCAAAGAAAATTATTACCACGTTATATACATATAATAATAATAAATTTGGAGAGATGTAGATGAACATTAGCTCGCTGGCAAACGCAGCACTGAGCTCCAGTGCCGCCACATGTCCAGCCCCCATCTGTTCTCCAAAACCACAACTTAAATAAATAATTTTTTTGTTAGAAGAAAAACAAATCCTCCTTAATGATCTATAAACCTTGTACATTTATAAGCAAGGTAAATAATAATTGCAATTCCCATATAAAATTAAAAAAAAAACGTATGTACTTGAGACGGGCATTTCTAGCAGTATAATATACATGTCCGCCTCCGTAGTGTAATGGTCAGCACGCTCGGCTACCGTTCTGGAGGTCCCGGGTTCGATTCCTAAGGGGGGTAAAATAAATATTAGTGATTTTTTCACTGTCATATTTATTCAATATTACCCTGGACTGGTTCCTTGAAGCGGAGGACTGATCACCTTTCCTTCATGTGTAAACGATCAAGATAACACTGCGTTTATATGACGCAGTGCCCTATGCACCATTGGGGTGCGGATAAGGGTTTTATTATTATTATTATAATATACATACATAGTATAATATACATTCGTTTGATAATGCCCTAACGAGGCGAAACAATTGTCACAATATAATTTTTTTATGTGTTTTTGTTAATAAACTACAACTTAGTAGACTCAAAAATGTGTGTTTGATTTAAAATTAATACATAAAGTTTAATATAGATTGGCTTACCGTTAAAATAATGCAGAAAAAGATTAACCCTTATCACTCGAGAGGTGCCGCTACAGCGCCACATAAAATATTAATGCCACTCGTTAGGCGCCCCAAGCGCGCCATGAACAATAGTCATACATTTTGGGTGCACGGACAGGTTTCTTCTTTACTTTTTTCTTCATATATATGTTCTTCTCCGTCTTATTCCTCATTGCTGAGGGTTGTGACCCTTGCAGAAGCAATGACTCTTCTCCAGTTATCCCTTGACTGCGCTGCACGTAGCGCTCCAACCACTGAGGTGCCTGCTGCTGCCTTAATTTGATCGGTCCATCGTGTGGGGAATCTTCCTCTTCCTCTCTCTTTCGCTCCAGGCTACCGATCACAACTAGTCGTTCCAGGCTATCCTCGTTGCCACGCGCAACGTGTCCAAAGAACTGAAGAATCCGTCGGGTACAGATATTGGCCAGAGTCAAGCCATCCAAGCGTAGTTCCTGGCAAATGGACTCATTGGTGCGTCTAGCTGTCCAGTAAATATGTATGTATGCTTATATTTGTAAAGATAGATACGCATACATATTTGCTACATTTCCATAAAAAACTGATTTTCTAAGAATATCTAAGTTTTTTTCTCATATTTTTGCTAAAAAATCCTCGAGTTGCTGGAGACCTATATGATTTTTTTCCTGAGTGATAAGGGTTAATTACATACTATGACAAGTTAAAACATACTTCATTCAATTATTGAGAAACCTTGACCATAAAGAGTGCCCCTCACTGAACAATTATTAATGTACATGTATTATCATTATTACTATGGACGCCACACACGGAATTTAATTAACTTCATCGTAATTATATATATTCAGGGACATCAAAACCAGTGTTTGATGTCCCTGAATTTGAGCGACATGTGAATGTAATATTCGTGCGATGGCTATGAGTGTCTTTTTTCTTCTTTTTTTCTTCGTAATGTTATTGTTACGCTATTTATCCGCCTCCGTAGTGTAATGGTCAGCACGCTCGGCTACCGTTCTGGAGGTCCCAGGATCGATTACCAAAGGGGGTAAAATAAATATAAGTGATTTTTTTCACTGTAATATTTATTCAATATTACCCTGGACTGGTACCTGAAGCGGAGGGCTGATCACCTTTCCTTCATGTGTAAACGATCAAGATAACATTGCGTTTATAAAACGTCGTGCCCTATGCACCATCGGGTGCGGATAAGGGTTTTATTATTATTATTTATTGTAACTGCAGATAGTCGGTAGAATTCCATATCGAATTGTTGGGTAATATATCCAAAATTGAACACGGTTATTGGATTGAATTCTACTTTTATTGGCGAGGAATGGAAAGTGTTCTTTCTTGGGAAGAACCAAGTGATAGAACATGATCTGAGAGGTGTATAAAATTTTCAGTTAATAATAAATTAGTTCAATTAATCCCTAAAAACAATATAATAGATACAACAATACAATAGATGCAATGGATTTAATATCTTACATAATATCAATCAAGATTTGTCACATAGCTCATTTATAGTATTATTGTCTATATATTATTTCGAGAAATAAAAATACTTTGTGTTCTGATCCACTCACATTTTTATTAACCAACTAGTTTCGGCAACAACCTGTTGCCCTCTTCAGGGTTACATTTATTACTAAATATATATATAAAAAGAAACAGTGTACAAGTTGTTGGGTTTCAAAAGGGTAGGGGTGGGGGTAATGGTGTTTTAAGGAGGGGTAAGAGCAATGAAGGGGATAACTCTGTTTAGGTTGGGTTTGATTTTATGGGAAAAATATTAAAAATGGGACTTTGACTAACGTTTATTTGGTTATTTATTATATTTAATTTAGGTTTAACCGCTATTTTATTTTTCTAACACCTCTAAATTATTAATTTGACTAGTTCTGTTATTACAATGCTAAATTTCTATCCCATCTTCAAAATTGAACGAATGATTATTAGATAAGATGTGGTCCTATTCAAAACATATTACTGTCTTGTCACATTTTCTTTGAAAAAAAAACAGTTACTCATTAGTCACATGTCAATTGGTTGAAAAAATAAAAGTCTAGAAGCAAAGTCTAAGCCATCTTCACTTCGTAGTTAAATCATTAACTTCTGTATGGAATCGTCAGGCCCCATTCTGAAAATATCATTACCGAAAGGCTAAGCTAATAAGTTTATCGAATAAATTAGCAAATTCGATACTAAGTTTTGTTTACAGTCCGGTATTTTTTACTTGCGAAAACGCAATATACATTACCATATGCACAGAAAATCACCTTATGAGTTTCGTGAACAGAATTATAAAAAATAAATCACTAAAAAAATACGGTGTGATGTAACGTGTGGTATGTTGTCTGATACAAGTCTATATATATATATATATATATATATATATATATATATATATATATATATATATATATATATATATATATATATATATGTATATATATATATATAAATATATATATATATATATATATATATATATATATATATATATATATATATATATATTATATATATATATATATATATATATATATATATATATATATATATATACATATATATATATATATATATATATATATATATATATATATATATATATATATATATATATATATATATATTGTGATATTGTGATATTGTGATTCAAAAACAATGTTTCTAAATTGGTTCATATAAATAGAACTTCCAAGATTTTGAGTAGTGTGGTTGTCAATAATGGGTAGAATTGGTGAATGTTACACGTGTGTAAAGTGATCACTTAAACCAGCCTATGACGGTCGTCAGCCCCGTAAATGCCCAGACTTCCATATTCTTCTTCATCTTTGATGAGATGTTAAAAAGTAATATGAAAATAAAAATAATATTCTATTATAGAACTTAAGCAAAGTTCAATTTATCTACAAAACGTAGTGATAGCTTCCTACTACATATAATTGCAGCCCTGTCCAATTTCTATGGAGAGTGTGATACAATACAAAAAATGAAAGAAATATATCCTTACGTTTGACGGGTACTTTTGCTGAACTCAGCAAAAACTACTAGCTAAAACTTTGGGCAAGAATTAACAATTAAACTGGCCATTTATGGATTTAATGTATACTTATATATATTTTTTAAAGTGTTTTCATTTACGATTGTATGATTTTTGGACACCGCGTGCAATATACATACATATATATTAGAATAATAATGGTTTCCAGCATGGATACCTATTCAATTCTTCAGAATTCTATAGAAGACAATCGACTCCGTAATCTGTTGTACGTGGTTTTGTTTCAATACCAACTTCATAAATTGGAACGACACAGTAAGACGGAAAAACAACTTAAAATTACAAATAATTTCATACAATTATTACACCATGTTTTTCGTTCGAAGTCATTCTGATTGATGTCATATTCAATTAATCACTTTTTTCATTATTAGTACACTTTAACCTACCGGGTTCGACAAGAACCTTGTCGTCATCAGGGTTTGTTAAATTCTAAAACATTAAAATACTCATAATTAATTACATTCCCGTACCAAAAACAAAAACAATAGAAAAGTGGGTAAAACAAAATTGTTTAATTTTATAAAGATATTTCTTATCCCAGTATCGGCTATTAAGTGTTACAATTATTTTTTTAATAGATTTATATTATCCACTGACACTTCGTGATGGAATTGCATTTTTAATTTATTATTAGATTAAAACCAATATTTTTAGCTTTTCCACTTTTTTATTTGACCAGCGACCGGGTTTCGTCGTTACCGACATCATCAGACTGGTGAGAGGCTATACAAATTGTTATGTTATATATAAAAGAAGGCAGGAGTTGATAACCATGATTTGATATAATTTTATGAGAAATTAATTTAATTTGAGTGAATTTAAGTATTGTATGATATTTAAAATATTTTTTATAAAGGTTTTTTTGTATTGAAAGCACGATTTTATATAAAGTTATAATAGATTTGCATTTTTTGTAAATGAATTTAAATTATGTAACGAGGTATCAGGAAATGCTGGTTGACGGCTCCTTCCACTAAGCTGTGGTTGTCCGGGGGGAGTCCGAAGTTCTCTGAAATGTAAATTTCCCGGCAGTCATTTCTTATCGACAAGACATTAAGGCATCTATTGTTTCTTTTCTAATGGGTAAAGTAAGGGAGAATGAATGTGTGTTACTTGATCATTTAATATGTATTTATTATGACAATTTTTTAATCTATTTATTTCCAAAATTTCGAGCCTATCTAATTTTTTACCTTTACTACATTTGTGTAAGTTGTTAATGTAAAAATCTTACACAAATGTAGTAAAGGTAAAAAATTAGATAGGCTCGAAATTTTGGAAATAAATAGATTAAAAAATTGTCATAATAAATACATATTAAATGATCAAGTAACACACATTCATTCTCCCTTACTTTACCCATTAGAAAAGAAACAATAGATGCCTTAATGTCTTGTCGATAAGAAATGACTGCCGGGAAATTTACATTTCAGAGAACTTCGGACTCCCCCCGGACAACCACAGCTTAGTGGAAGGAGCCGTCAACCAGCATTTCCTGATACCTCGTTACATAATTTAAATTCATTTACAAAAAATGCAAATCTATTATAACTTTATATAAAATCGTGCTTTCAATACAAAAAAACCTTTATAAAAAATATTTTAAATATCATACAATACTTAAATTCACTCAAATTAAATTAATTTCTCATAAAATTATATCAAATCATGGTTATCAACTCCTGCCTTCTTTTATATATAACATAACAATTTGTATAGCCTCTCACCAGTCTGATGATGTCGGTAACGACGAAACCCGGTCGCTGGTCAAATAAAAAAGTGGAAAAGCTAAAAATATTGGTTTTAATCTAATAATAAATTAATGTTACAATTATCTTTATACGATATTATTTGTCCCAGTATCGGTTATTAAGTGTTATAATTATCCATATATGTACGATGATATTTATCACAGTATCGTTTATTAAGTGTTACAATTATCTATATACGATATTATTTGTCCCAGTATCGGTTATTAAGTGTTATAATTATCCATATATGTACGATGATATTTATCACAGTATCGTTTATTAAGTGTTACAATTATCTATAAACGATATTATGTGTTACCGTATCGGCTATTAAGTTTTACAATTATCCATATACGACATATTTTGGCGGTGCTTGATTAGAACAGGTGTGTTACTGGCGATGTTTATTTTCTGTCCGAAGGGCAATGCCATCTAAATATATTAAAGACACTAACTTGCCTCAGTTTAATCTTGGATATGTCTCGTGAATCGGGCTATGTACCCTTTATCAAATTGATACAACGCCAAAATACATATATCCATCGATTTATCTTTAGGTCTGACGTTGACAAGGCGAGGCTGCTCAAAATCGATTCAAAATAATACTTAAGAGGGAGTATTCTGTTGTTTGCGAGTACAACCGATTCAGTGAGCGTGCTGCATCGCTAGAAGCCGGTTGTCGTTTCTGCGCACGAATTAAATACATCGCTCACTCCTTTCAACAACGTCATATATCAAAAAACTTGATTTTTCAGGAGATCGTTTTTAAAGTTTAAAAATATAATGTAATGTATGAAAAATAAATATACAAGCCACTTATTGAACTTTTTACTGTACAACAGATATTTTTAGGTAAAATCCGAATGTTTTTTCTCCATTTGAAAAATATTTAGTATATTTAAAAAAATAATTAAACAATACATTTTCATCAAAATGCAAAAACAACACTTTTTGTCCCGTAGGGGGTAAATATTTAGTTAAAAATATGCCGCTTTGCTGGGATAAGGTTCATTTTCTGGGCATTCAGAAAACATGCACAACTGGAAATTTACGATTTTTTATATACAACGTTGTTGAAAGTAGTGAGCGACATATCGCTGGTTGAATATTTGACCAGTCCGGGAGTATGTCTTTACATGTACGGCTATACCAAACTTTCCTCAATTCTTATTGCCGTACATGTACGGCCGCGCTTGCAATTAAAGCCCGGTGACATCTATATCTAAAATGGCACTTGTACTGCCATCTGTGGTTGTATTTAAACAATATTTTCTAGAATATTTTTTTTTAGTGTAAACATTTTTTTATTCAAGAAAATATCTAGCATCGACTTATGATATAAAATTATAAAAAGTTTGAGAAAAAGCAAAACAACTCTCTTCCCAGTTTTGTCCGCAGAAACTCATTCCCGGACAGGTTAAAGGTCGCAACGCAAAAAAATAGAAAATAATAGAAAATAATTACTGTTTTAACTTGCGGCTATTTGCCTTTGCACATTATTAAATTATCATGTACAAAATTGGCTACAGCTGTTAATAACCAATAACCTAGTTTTGTCATGGGTGAACGGTGCATGACAATTTTTTTTTCTGTATATGTAATGTATATGTATATGTATGTATATGTGTATATGTATACATATATATATATATATATATATATATATATATATATATATATATATATATATATATATATATATATATATATATATATATTTTTTTTTTTTTAATCCCTTACCGCACTCTAATGGTGCACAGGGCACTGCGTCATATAAACGCAGTGTTATCTTGATCGTTTACACATGAAGGAAAGGTGATCAGCCCTCCGCTTCAGGTAATATTGAATAAATGGGTCCAGGGTAATACTGAATAAATATGACAGTGAAAAAATCACTTATATTTATTTTACCCCCTTTGGGAATCGAACCCGGGACCTCCAGAATGGTAACCGAGCGTGCTGACCATTACACTACGGAGGCGGACAAAAAATCCTTTAACCACCCTCATTAATTCCTCTCCTTTCCTTTTCCTTCCTGCTAAATCTATTATTTTATACCATACCCTTTTTTTTAAATCTCTGAATGTTTTTAATAGTTTTATAACATAAATGTGGAATCGTTTAATTGGCTTTTTTTAACGTAACTATTTTTTGTTAATGTAATTTAATATTTATTATTGTTAATATAACTATTGTTTATTTTATCTTTTTTTTTACACGTAAGCTGTACAATTATCGAATAAATAAAATAAATAAATAAATAAAGGAATAAAAAAATAGCTCACATCTTTGACATCGTCACAATAGCACTAATATCAGATTATTTAAAAAAAATCATATGATAATACAATTATTTATCAATAGTTTAATATTTTATTGTATGTCCTTCAAATTGCGCGCATCACTTGTATTTATTTTTCAGTTTTCAGTTGACACAAACACTTATCACTTTCTTGGCCTAGATTTTAAAAATTACATAACTCTTGACGAAGACGCGCAACGATTAAACGGTCTTAGCGACAATTTGATAAATAATCGCGTTTGTTTAATAATTATTTCCACACAGCCCGCCGCTCAAAATCCCACACGCAACTGAACTGAAGAGATTTTACGAGTATGTTCACTTATAAACGTGTCGCCTACTTTCAAAATCTGCCAAATCCAATTTCATAAGATTTTCAAATATGTATCTATCGGAATGCCAATTGTGGGTTTTATTGTTTAAAATAATTATATACTTGAAAACTAACTAACTAACTAACTAACCATCACGCCGCTTCCCCGCAGGGGTAGGCAGAGAGAATAGAGCGCCACACCACTCTGTCCTTGCAAACATTCTTCGCCTCTTCCACGCTCATGCATCTCCTCATACATACCCCCCGATTATTACGACTCCTAACCTGACCACTTTCAAGTATTTGGCATACCTGATCGTACTTGAAAACCCTGCTAAAAAATATTTAAAAACAGCGTTTTATTTCAAATTCCGCTATGTTCATGGATACTTCTACGTCTTCGGTTGACATGATGATGGAATGGTTAATCCGAAACCGGTAGTCACGAAGTAGTGTTTTTGAGTGGTATTACACAATGTGAATGATGAATGATAAGGAAAATTTTAATCACACTCATTTTAACAATGAAATGATTCGCGTATGATATATATGTACTACTAAAGGCGTTAATGCAATAGTGAACAAAATTGAAATACCTACTTTAATTTGTTTAAAACACAGCAGTAATAATTATTACTTTGATGATTTAAAAACGAAAAATGAACTTGAATAAATATATCTCCAGATTAATTGCGTTATTTTGAATAGAATTACATATGTGTCGCCTACTTTCAAAGTCCACCAGATCCAATTTTACTAGATTTTAGATTTTATAATAAATACTGTATCGGAATGCCAATTGTGGGTTTTATTGTCAAAAATAATTATATACTTGAAAACCCTGCTAAAAAATACTTAAAAACAGCGTTGTATTTCAAATTCCGCTATATTTATGGAACTTGCCTTCTGACCCATATCGGCCAATCAGAGAGCGGGTAGGTCAAAAATTAAGATGATGTCATTATCGGTTTGTGTCTCGTGTTTTTTTTTAAATACTGAATAATTTTCTTAACAAATAGGAAAATTCTCTATTTCATTATATTTTATCTAAAGATTGACAAATCTTTTAAACATAAATGTTACCCGGAGAATTTCGAATTTTTTGTAAAAATCTACTTACATGGATCTGGCGGATTTTGAAAGTAGGCGACACATATAATCTACACAATACACAAACCACTTCATGACTGTCTAGGGATGTGAATAACGATAAAGTGTTTGAAAACTTTTTCATTATTAATATTTTTAATACATATATATAAAGGAGAGTGAATGATGGGAACATGCACTGGGGTAGGCAGATAGGATGAAACGCCACACTCTTCTGTCCCGACATACACTCCTCGCTTCCTTCACATCCATACATCTAGTCATACATGTCCTCAGATTACGCAGACTTTTGACACCACCAGATTTTAGGTTCTGATTGATCCGATCGTGCCAAGTCTCTTTCGGCCGTCCTCGTTCTGTTCTCCCGCCACTTATATTTTCTTAGTCATTCTCTCGTTATCCGTTCACTCCACATGTCCATACCACCTTCAAGAACTCTTTTAATCTTTTCAATTATCCCTTGTTTTCCAGGTTTTCCTCGGTCTTCCTCTGCTTCTGGGAAAACCTGGCATAATCAGGTACGTCAAATACTTGAAAGCGGCCGGGTCAGGAGTCGCAATAATCGTCGGGTATGTATGAGGAGATGCACGAATGTAGAAGAGGCGAAGAATGTTTGCAGAGATAGAGTGGTGTGGCGTTCGATTCTCTCTGCCTACCCCTGCGGGAAGCGGTGATGGTTAGTTAGTTAGTTATTATCCCTTGTCCAGCCTTACATTCCTTTTTTCTATCTTCGTTTCATATAATTTCTTAAAAATATATATAAAATACACAGGTCCCTGTATATTATATGGGAGATATTTTTAAGACGTCTTTTTAGCGGGTTCATCATTATCAAAAAAAATCATACACTCGGCCGTAAAAGGGTTAAGTAGAAATATCGCTCACTCCTTTCAAGAACGTCATAAATTAAAAAAAACTCGATTTTTCAAGAGGACGTTTTTAAGGTTTAAAAATATAATACAATGTATTAACAATAAATATCAAGCCACTTATTGAACTTTTTACTGTGCAGCAGATATTTTTCGGTAAAACCTGAAGGTTTTTTCTCCGTTTAAAAAATATTTAGTATAGTTAAAAAAATAATTAAACAATACCTTTTCTTATAAATGCAAAAACAACACTTTCTGCCCTGTAGCGGATAAATTTAAGTTTTAAATATGCCGCTTTTGCTGGGATATAGTACATTTCCTGGGCATTTCGAAAACATGCACAGCTGAAAATTGACGATTTTTGATTTATAACGTTCTTGAAAGCAGTGAGCGATATGTAATTTTAGAGAACAATAAACTAAACATGGCGCTGTGAATAATAATGAATAATGATATATTATTTTTGGTTTTAAAGCCGTCATTACCTCGAGGAAGGCCTCCGCACTAACACACGGTTCATAGACCGCTAGCAAGAACACATCGGAAATCACATATAAGTATGTGACTTAGTTTTTATTAACCTTCAAATGTTTGCGCGTAGTCGAATCGATCGCAATCTGGAAACAATCGATCCGCCTTCATAGTGATGGGCAGAGGAGAAGTTCTCTGCTTCGATTCATAGTGCTGTACCACGATTTTAGTCATTGGTTTTAGCCAGCGGGTATGTATGAGGAGATGCATGAACGAGGAAGAGGCGAAGAATGTTTTCAAGGACAGAGTGGTGTGGCGCTCTATTCTCTCTGCCTACCCCTGCGGGGAAGCGGCGTGATGGTTAGTTAGTTAGTTAGTTAGTTTTTCTCGTTTAATTTGTAGAAGTTCATATTATACTAGTATTTTAAATATTAAAATCAAAACACTGATTTGAATGTACTAAGTTCCATATATTCTTCAAACCCTTATCCGCACCCCGATGGTGCATACGGCACTGCATCATATAAACGCAGTGTTATCTTGATCGTTAACACATGAAAGAAAGGTGATCAGCCCTCCGCTTTAGGTACCTGTCCAGGGTAGTATTGAATAAATATCAGAGAAAAATAGTAATTAATATGTATAAGTATCGTACATACACTTATCTTTTAATAATAAGAGACGGATAACGGAAAAACACATCCAAGGATCTATTAAAAGGAAGAAGAAGAAGAATTTATAAAATAGTTTCCACATAGGGGACTTGAAGTCTTTATAAGCATTTTATAAGCGCCCTTGAGGTAGTATTTTACGAAAATGGCGCTATTTAAATTATCAAAATTATTATTAAAAATTTTAGAAATATTGTTTTTGTTGGTTTAGTTTTCTTTTGTTTTAAAATACTTTATTATTTATTATTCTTGCCCGCCTCCGTAGTGTAATGGTCAGCACGCTCGGCTGCCGTACTGGAAGTCCTGGGTTCGATTCTCAGGGGGGTCAAATAAATATAAGTGATTTTTTCACTCTAATATTTATTCAATATTACCCTGGACTGGTACCTAGAGCGGAGGGTTGATCGCCTTTCTTTCGTGTATTGACGATCAAGATAACTCTGCGTTTTTATGATGCAGTGCCCTATACACCATCGGTTGCGGATAAGGATTTGAAGAAAAACATAATATATACACAAAAAATAAAATTAAAATTCAAATAATAATTCGTGTATTAACGATCAAGATAACACTGCGTTTATGATGATGCAGTGCCTTATACACCATTGGGGTGCGGATAAGGGTTTGAAGAATATATTCAGTAGTACGCTCAAATCAGTGTTTTAATATTTTAATATTTAAGATACGAGTATGATATGATCTTCAATTAAACGCAAAACCAATAAATAAAATCGTGGTACAACACTATGAATCGAAACAGAGAACATATCGCTCACTCCTTTCAAGAACGTCATAAATCAAAAATCATCAATTTTCAGTTGTACATGTTTTCAGAATGCCCAGAAAATGAACTTTATCCCAGCAAAAGCGGCATATTTTTAACTTAATGTTTATCCGCTACAGGGCAGAAAGTGTTGTTTTTGCATTTTGAAGAAAAGGTATTGTTTAATTATTTTTTTAAATATACTAAATATTTTTCAAATGGAGAAAAAACCTTCAGGTTTTACCTAAAAAGATCTGTTGCACAGTAAAAAGTTCAATAAGTGGCTTGATATTTATTTTTAATACATTGTATTATATTTTTGAACTTTAAAAACGTTCTCCTGAAAAATCAAGTATTTTGATTTATGACGTTCTTGAAAGGAGTGGGCGATATAAGTTTAAAAGTTTCATTGCATTAAAATGCAAAATATTAGTTTTTTTGTTTATTTTTTTCTATGCAAATATTTGATCACACCTCTTATGAGAGCTCTCTCAAAGATGAACAAACTGGTTCTGGTTAAATCTATTAAAAAAAGAACCTGCTATCGAATTATGTTTATATTGCCATAAATATTATGATTTATGCTTTACTGTCCGCCTCCGTAGTGTAATGGTCAGTGCGTTTGGCTGTCAAAATAAATATAAGTAAACTTTATAATATAAAACTGCTTTGCTTTTAACCACTTTTTTATTGGTACATTTTTTCTCCAACCGGTTTCGACAAGAACCTTGTCATCATCAGTGTTTAACAGTACATGTAAAACCCTGATGATGACAAGGTTCTTGTCGAAACCGGTAGGAGAAAAAAGTACCAATAAAAAGTTGTTAAAAACAAAGTTGTTTTATTTT
Source organism: Brachycentrus maculatus (assembly GCF_059751285.1). Classification (NCBI taxonomy): domain Eukaryota; kingdom Metazoa; phylum Arthropoda; class Insecta; order Trichoptera; family Brachycentridae; genus Brachycentrus; species Brachycentrus maculatus. Next base: position 2,302 of record NW_028281607.1, on the reverse strand, counting down.
ACAAAGTTTGTAAAATGTGCTACAAAGTTTCTAAAAACCTCCTCCCTTAGTTTTTCCCTCTACCTTCTTCCTTGAACTCCCTTTTTCCTTTGCCCTCCTTATTATCATCTTTTGTAATTGTTTTTTTATATGTTAATTTGTAATTTTTAAAACATCTGCGAAAACCATTCATGAAAAAAAATTATATGTAATTTTTCACTATTATTTTTATTCAATATTGCACTGTACTGGTACCTGAAACGCAGGGTTAATCAACTTTCCTTCGTGTATTTAATGATCAAATAGATAGTAGATGAAAAGGTGTCGAGTTGTGGTCCCGTGTTTAGTGTCGCCGACTCGTGAGTCAGAGTTTCTGGGTTCGAACCCACTTCACCACAATTTGATACGTATTTCTAATAATGAGCCGCTTGGGTTCACATAAATACTATAAAATTGAAGTATTTTTGTAAATAATAAAAACACAAATATTTCTCTTCGAAAAAAAAACTATTAATTTAATACGTATACATAATGGATAGTGGAAGTGGGTGACTCAAAAATACATTGCATCATTCGGCCATATCGTATTTGATTATGGGTCATAAAAAATATATTTTTACAGTTTAAGTAAAATGTGACCTCGGTAAGGGAAAACTCAGTGATGGCACATTATTGTAATTTGTAATCACGTATATGGTGTATATATATATATATATATATATACACATGTATATAAATATACATATATATATATATATATATATATATATATATATATATATATATATATATATATATATATATAATTATATATATATATATATATATATATATATATATATATATATATATATATATATATATATATATATATATATATATAATTTATATATATTTATATAAACACTTATATATTTTGTATTATTTATTGATTCGGCATTAACTTTGTGGAATGACATGATTATTTTTATTAAAATTAAACACTTGAATAATCCACTTTATCGAGTTTTATTTTTATTTACGACTAGTTTCGAAAACGACGATTGTTTTCATCTTCTGGTACAAATTAAAACTAATTGTTTTAATTTGTACCAGAAAATGAAAACAACTGTCGTTTTCGAAACTAGTCGTAAATAAAAATAAAACTCGATAAAGTGGATTATTCAAGTGTTTAATTTTAATAAAATATATATTTTGAATTTGTAAAGCCATTATTTTTCCTAAAATACGCCGATAATAGGATCTCTTACCATAGTTGTCAACGTTTACTATAATATTCATAGCCGCACTCAATATTAATGGTCAAAAAAAGTCGTTTGATATTTGTGTTATGGGTTCGGGAATTCCCAAATAAAAAAGAAATAAACAGATGTGCTCTCATCTCGGGTCACGTGGTTTAGGCTTCAGTTTTCTAAGCAGAGAATCTAGATTTTCAATCGCTTATCTGTGCACTGCAATTATCGAATGAGATAAAAAGGGGATATATCGCTTACTCCTTTCAAAAACGTCATAAATCAAAAATCGACAATTTTCAATTGTGCATGTTTTCAGAATGCCCAGCAAAAGAGGCATATTTTTAACTTAATATTTACCCGCTACAGGGCAGAAAGTGTTTTTTTGCATTTTGAAGAAAAGGTATTATCTTAATTATATTTTAAATATACTTAATATTTTTCAAATGTAGAAAAAACCTTCAGGTTTTACCTAAAAATATCTGTCACACAGTAAAAAGTTCAATAGTGGCATGATATTTATTTTCAATACATTGTATCATATTTTTAAACTTTAAAAACGTTATCCTGAAAAATCAAGTTTTTTGATTTATGACGTTCTTGAAAGGAGTGAGCGATATGTTTTAATGGTGATAACTGCTATTTATACTTTTATGAAACCGTATTTTTTTTAAGGTGATGCAAATTTTTATTAAATTATTTCAAGACTTCAATGAGATGAATGCATTTTTTTACTATTTTTAATAATTAATAAAATAATCGTAAACCACTTTTGTAGTCGGCGCATTAGAATGCCGTTGCTCCCCGTAGGAACAGGTTCTCATGGATAAAAATATACAATGCACTGCCAATACTGAAAGAAAAAAAACCCTTTAGTGTATACGCAGAACCACGAAACTATAAAAAGTGTGCCCGGCCCGCAGTCTGACCCAAAACAAAACATAAAAGATGTTTTTTTAGAGGTATACAAATCCAAATTTCCCGTAATAAATTGATGGTGGCGCCTGCCGTATGGCATGTTGCGCCATCTTGTTGAAACCGATTGTTGCGCGGTATTATCGATAATCCTGAAATCATCCGGAGCATGTGTC
>NW_028281606.1:0-47045 GCF_059751285.1 Brachycentrus maculatus | reverse complement strand
TATAAATGGTTGAGTTCATGTCAAAAGCAAACTAGCATAAAAACAAAGCAACAAAGGCCACATCATCCACATTGATACAATCTACCACTTCCAAGCACAGTAATACAATAATAGCTCCTACCTAAATAGCTGTGGAATCTGCTGAACGAATCAAGATAATGATAAAACTCTAGTCTACCATGCTACCTCTCACTGATGAAATCCGAAAACAAATTGTTGTATGTTTATCGCATAATTTTTGGCTCAATTCGATTTTCCTCTGCACTTGTATCGGAGGCTCATTAATGCAATGATTACGTTTGGTAACACAAAGATCGGACCTAGAGTAGTATAAACAGAGAAAAGATCTGAATGGATGTAGATAACAAAATATGGGTTGAGATTTAAAAATGCGCCTTTTCCTTATATTATTTTGGCCCATTATAAATGCGATATACTTCTCAAGATATAAAAATAAAATAACAGTCAGGAAAATAGCAGACATTATGGGCAAGAAGTTGAGATCTGTTACAGAGTCGAAGGAGTAGCCTGAAAAGACAACCAGGATAAAAAGCATTCGGGGCAGAAGACTCAGCAAGAAAGAGTGCAAAAACTGTGAATACGACTCGAGCCTTGCTGGGAAGTCGGAAGAAATGATCGAAGAGAGCTAGCGAAACTTGGAACTGGTCAAAATTAAGAGAGAAGTAGAAGATGGCCAAACCTGCAATCACAATGATGTTCTCTCAAGTGAGTCAAGCGACAGCGACGACGACGACTATGAATAAGAATTCGGAGTGAAAAGAGACGATAATTCATAGTCCCATGAAGATGAACAGGAATTCTAAGTTTAAAGCGAATCCAGCAAACAATATATCAGGCCAATGCACTTGCCAATGCACTTACGCATAGCACGCAGAGGTGAATACTTCCCCTCATATAAGCTTTCGAGCAATCGCAACTATATTTCGAACACGCAAATCAAGACGAAAACAGAAACTATGCCTCACTCTGGCGCGTTGAACTCTCGCAGCAAAGTAACCGCGAAACTCCCCAAAAAATAAGTGAAGCGATAAAATATTGAGGAAGAAAGCGAGCACGACACAATTCTAGTGCGAAAATATGAACTGCTTAATCTGCTCAGTTCGGTGTAACTCTACATGCAGGCAATCAAGGGGCAGGTTATGGCCATCACGAATGAGTATGATATCTTGAGGATCCCTGACTTTAGTCTATTTCAAGCAAATGTCAAGCTCGAGCAGAAAGAGGAAGAGTCAGAAGTGCCATCATCAATTTTTGAGGTTTCAGTCAAAAGAGAAGAAGAGTTCAAACAGGAAAAAAGGGAGCTACCATAACTTATGCATATGACCGACATAAATTAAATCCTCATGAATCACATCCGGATCGACGAAGAGAACTACGGAATCCAAAAGCTGAAAAATGAAACAAACCAGACCAATCAAGAGCACCAGCAACCGTGATAATATCTGCATATTGATTCACGATTCAGTCATTCGTCTCTATTTTAAAAATTTGGCCTGTTTATTTGACTTGTTTATTTATTTATGTATGGATATGTTGGATACAATTAATTGTAGTCATAAAGGGGGCGATGATCAAATAAGGTTCAAATAACTTTCAAGAACAAGATAATGAGGTCTGCGAGCCCTAAAAAGGCCACCAGCAGAACAAGAATCAGCTTGGTAATAAGGTCGCGGTTGGTTAGAACTCGCATGAGTTGGTCCGTAATGCTCAACTCATGGTCAAACTATCTATTTTAGGCCTCAATCCTATCCATCGTATCTCCCTGATTCCTCAGTTACATGAAGGTCCCATCGACGAGATCATTCACTTCGTTCGCTTCCCGATGCACTCCCAGCAACCTATCCCGATGGTCTTTCATGCGGCTGAGATCGTCCATTTCAACTTGGCCACCTGTTGAATATGGATTTTACGAGCGATTCCTCAGTAGTTGCTATTTCGAATAACCCAGGAAATAATCTTGCAATTCTCTATATCTCTCATATATTTTATCGTATTTCTCCTTGTACTTCTTTATTTTATCTTTGATGTCGTACTCGTCCACATTGCTTTTGTTTTTGAGCGAGCTTTTCAATGCGGATTCGACTTTGTTGGAGAGATTGTTCAGCTTCTTCATTTGTTCGCTGAAATACGACAGTCTTTATTCGTTTATTTTGGCTTTGTTCTTTTCGATGAGCTCCAGTTATTTCTCGACAGTCGCAACGCACTGCGAGAATTATATTTCGTATTCGGATTTCATTTTAGATAAGTGCAATATATTGTATTCAAATAATAAAAATATGAATGTGATGTAAAGCATGTGTCGTATGCTCTAACATATACTTCACATAACTATGATAATTAGACACTATCATTAATTTTAACCGATATCGGAGTGCTCAAGTTTAAAATATTAAACCATGAGTCAATTTCGTCTAAAAGGTCACACTAGCGCCAAAGCAAACCTTGAAAACATGCAGGTTCAAGCTTGTGTTCATGATTAAAACAAGCCTGCTATTTCAAAGCAATCAAGTGCTATGCCGATCTAATCACTTCTGCGCCCATTAAGCAACATCACGCTCTAACAGTCGAATCGCATGCCGAATATACTGAAGCAATATCCGAACAAGTACGTCAGGCAAGGCAGACTCGAGAGGCAGGATTGTGAATTGAAAGGGCCCGAGGACTCAGTTATAAACAATATGCAGCGAATGATAAATAGCATCGATGACAATTATAAATCTGGTTTCAATCATGTAAACAAAGCGAACAGCCATACCCGTAATGCTCATGCTGAAAAAAACCATGAAATGCGTCTTACACTCGACTACTCTGATCGTAGTAATTAGCACCCTGCAGCAGAGTTACCCTCCCTGTCTCAGCAAGACCTCCTCAGCATAAACAGCATCAAAATGATTCATGACAGCATTGCGAAAGCGAGATAGAAAAAGCAAGAAATATAAGACCTGCTCCAATTCGAAGAGACGAAAGTAGAAGGCCAGCTCACCAATTAGTAATTATAGAGCAGCATGAGAAAGCTCAGGAAAGTGCTCAGGCTTCTCGAAATTACATCAAAGCTGATTCTCGGGAAAGAGTAGGGCAATTAGCTCAGGGCTTCGACGCAGAGGCAAATCTCTTTGTCTGCCATTTATTCCCACAATATAGGCAATTACGAGGCCGAACTGAAAAACAGAGAAAGGGAAATATAAAGATTAAGGGATATCGTAAAAGGGCTTATGCTGCGACTTAAGGATATGGGAGACACGGGAAGTATGATGGATAATAGCGACATCAAGAGCATGAAAAGGATGAAATAAATGGAGATACAGATGCAGCTGCAGAGAATGAATAGCTGCGAGATGGTTCATAGCCAAATCGACTTTCACAGCAAGAGCAAACAAGAGAACCAAGAGGAAGATTCTGGTATTTCAAAATCATTCGATGAAATCGGAGTGCAAACTGTAGGCCCCTGCATCATTAAAGAGATATTGTCATCCCCTGAGTAACAGCAGCAGTCTTCCATTTCATAATTTTGCATCAGAAGCCATCCGAGCGTATTTCAAATCAATCACGCTTTTAGTTTGTGGAACATCATCGATGGCTTCGACAACACCGAGTATCTGGCAAATGCAAAAAACAGGCATCCCTCTTCTAAACTCTAAATATATTCCAAGCTTTTTGAGTTTATGCACCCAGATTTTTAGTGCAAAGTCAAAGATACTCGTCATGGTGAACATAATAATGCACATCATAATGAACATTATAATGAACATCCTAATGAACATCGTAGTGAACATGAAGATCGGCCTAGATAGTGCACATATGAACATCCGAATGAGGGCTGCTTCATGCGCCGATATAAATCCTTAGTGAAATTGTGCCTTTACTCCCAAAACTTATCCATAGGGATACTTTTGAGGTCGTACAACAGCAAAGTCAGCCATGAACAACCCTTATTGAGATAATTCCACGATATAGGCTAGCTGAATTAAATCAACCAGCTCGTGAAGGACTTCGCAGTATCCTTCAATCGGAAGTATTCCTAATAGCATGAAAAGTACAATGATCGGTTCTGCTATCATAGCAAATCGATGCTGCAAACCATATATTAAAGGCTCAAGAATGTTGCATGTCTCTGAGGATCCAACCATACGACTTACATTAGAGTGTGTTGAGCATATCGATCGACACTTGATAATTCAGGATGGATACTATTGTAATAACAAATCAATGCCTTTTTATTTGTGTATATATAATTACTCATATTATAATACGTAAAATGCCACAGACCAGGTCGATTATGTGTATCATCTTTTTACTCATGAGCTATACGATAGGTAAGTAGACTTTAGTTACTTAATCGAAATCAGTTACGTCTGAGTCTATTACCATCTCAACCTAGAAGCTGTTGGGGTGCTGGCTCTATGTTCATGACCGTCTCAATTAGGCACTTTACCTGAATGACGCCAATCATGCCGGATTGGCCTTGAAAGTAGGCCCCACCTAGCTTCCTTAGATCAAGGCATGCATGAAAAAGATAACCCGCAAATAAGCCATCCTCAAAATTACTGCCCTCGCCGATAAAAACATGGAGGCAGTCAAGCCCTTTTCGTAGATAGTAAGCAGCACTACAATATAAGAAGAATAGAAGCAGGCCTCATAAGTGCTCAGCTAATACGATGAAAAACTCTTGTAGAAAATGCAGCATTTTGCGGGGGAGCTCCAAGAGCTGCACTCAAAGGGGAAAATCAAAGACCAAGTAGAGCAGAAACTCAAAGGAAGCCAGTAGTATTTCTTGTGGTTTATACCTGCGAGCACAGTCACGCATTCCATGGTGCTGGTCGCCTCCACTATTGCCCTGATGTGCATATGCACCTGGTGTAAATTCTATAAGGCCAATGCCGAGGATAAATAAAAGAGAAAAACTTCATGGAAGGCAGTTCCTGGCAAGCCACCGGTCGGGAAAATAACGCGGAAAATGAATACAAAAAAAGCTTGATCATGCCAAATATGCTTGTGTTGTTTTATTCCATTTCATCATTATTTACTAAATAATTGCAGATTCAGCATGTAAAAGCTTTAACTTAATCTTCACCTTGCTGCAAGCTATTGATTGAACTGCATTTCATACTTAAAGTTTATCGGATTACACTCATTGGTATAATATCTGAGCTATTTGGCCAGGTAAATGAGCTATTGTACAAATTACTTCCCTTTTTGATAAAATTCAATGATTCGAGGAAAGAGATCCAGGATTTTGGGCAATGGCTTCTAAGGAAAACTTTATAAAAAGTCGAGCAGTTTGATGTGATATCTGTTAGCATGTGTCTTGCCTTTGGCCTGGACATCGTGGTTTTTTATGTTTAATAGAACCTCCTATTCTCTGTTGGCGCTCAAGAGTTCGAGCAGACTCTCTTAGTACTTCTGTTTGTTGCCTATCGCACAGTAGATTTACACTAAGATTCATACTCAAACCTTTGAAAAAGCTCATAAAATTACAACGCCTTCTGAAATAGATCTACTTTAATTGGCAGATCAGCTTAAAGTTTTCCATCAAATAATAGATTGAAGCTCGGAGCTCTTTATACTTCAGAATCAAGTCCTCATCCACGCCAGTCTACGCGCTAATTGCAGACAAAAACTAGGTTATATGGCTTCAAACTGCTCCAGCTCTCCATATTCGGAGGCTTAAATGAGTTAGTGTCTTCCTTCGAGCTTGGTGAGTTCGAGATTATTTTCACATAATCGGGGGTCATGCCCCACTCGTAATACTTATGAGCAATCATTATTTCCTTGAGCTCTTTCAATGGCTTTTCGAGTTAGGCAAACTGGTTTTCTATTCCTCGTTTTACTTTGTAGTTAGCTTATTTCGATTTGTTCATTTCCTAACGCATTTGCTCGACAACTGATATGGGCGTGCTGGCAATGCAATACCTATGGCTATTTCCACAATCGTTGCAATCCTATAGGCACTGAGCTGGCATTCTGAACAAAATTTAGTTGAGCAGCAGCAGGGTTCTGGCTTGCGCACTTCAATCTGTATGGTTGAATCATCTTATGAGAGCTAATACATAAGACGAGACGGCTCTTATAAATAAATTGATGAAATCAATAATTCAATTTTTAACATGAAATTAACAGACACTCTAATATAAAAATTTAGGGCAAAATCATATTTTGTGTACTCGATGGTTTTAATCATAAAAGCAATTGCATAAATCTATAATTTCTTTGATAATAATAATCGTAATTGTTATTCAATAGATAATTGAATTTATTGGATGCAATCATGGATCATTTGCTCATTAGTAATTCGATTTAATAATTTACTTGAAAGCTGATGAGATTAGGGAAGAATTCGGTACCCAAGTATCCTTTCCGCCTAGATCAGTCGCTATTTGAGATAAGAGCAGGTTTTTATTTTGGCCAATATAAATAGTGAAGAAATCAAACGCATGACCCATTTATGTCGTTTATTTACGTATCTTTTTCATATTCTATATTTGGGCTGATGGGTAGGAAGCATAACCGTCTGATATTAAAACGAAAGTGAGGCTTTTTTTGCCTATATCAGGCGATATGCACTAGATTGAACCTACTAATGCAGCATCCAGATTCGTCCCTCCTCCAGGAAAAGGAATAGCTTGAGTGTCTATTCCTGCAGGCTATTTATTTCTGATCGCGATTCGATGTGTAGAATTAAAGACAACAACTGATACACTATTTTCACTCCCGCTTGCAAGGTCTCCTAAAATGCTCTTCAAGGAATTCAGCTGATTCCTCCAAGGTTCCCCATTCATCGAACCCGAGCCATCAAGAGCAAAGACATAGTGTGCCTATACTGGAGTTTGCTGTAAATATATGAGAGCTTATTTTGAGTATTCAACATGTAGCATTTACTAGTTGTCTTTTGCTTCTCTCCATTCGCATATTTTTTTGCCTGCAATTTACCACATATGTCGGAACGTTTAATTTTGGATAGCTATTTCTTTTCCTTCGAAGTTCCATTCGTCTTTCTTTGAATTTTTGTATTCTTTCCATGACCATGGTTTTCCATCAAAGCTGAAAATGCTGGTGCTCTTATGTCTTAGCATCTGAGAACTGAAGCAACATATTCAATTTTTCCCTACTTCTTTTTTTATATTCTAATTCCTTTTAGTGCTCTCATTTGGTGCCCTGATTCGCATTTGTGCTGCTGATGAGGCCCAATCTGTCTTAAATCTATATCGCAGAGCCGTCCACAACATGGACAAGCTGCCTCACATATCTTTAAGCGAACCTTCTGTTCAAATTCTTGTTTCTCATTATCGCCCAAATTGATTTACTTTTCAATATTTGTCTTTAACTCAATAAGTTTCTCTTATAAAATTCTCAGGAATATTGCCAAGTTTTGAATTTCATAGTCTATAATTGCATTTTTAAAAAATTTCACATTTGCTTTGGCTTGAACTTTCCCCTTCGCGATGAATTACACTCCCTATTTTAAATTAAACTTATTCTGATTTTCACTCTTTAAAATAGATATCCCTTTGAGTATCAGATCTGAGAAGATCTGACTAACAGTTGCCTATGGATCATTATCTTCGATGAACAGATCTTCAGAATCCCATTTTTATTCATTGCTCGAAAAGCAAGCTGTCAGCTATTTAATAATTGCATATAGCTCATTAATCGAAGGAATCACAGAGCTATTGAAGAGTAACTTTGCTGTGTGAAAGTGATCATGGACAAACTATGTATACGCCCTTTATGTGACAGATTTTGGGTCTGTGAGATATTCAAAGATTTCGCATTATGATGTGCTCAATTGCATTTTCCTATCCAAATGCTATTGAATAACTTTTCGGGTGTATTTCGATTAAAAATTTCTTTCTGGCAGTCGATAAGGCCTCTTGCTTTTATTTTTGATTCTACTGTATGAGATATTGCTTATATGACTTCAGAAAGTTTTACGCATTTGCCAGACAAGCTTCATTTGGATTCTTACTAATAATGCCCAAAAATATTTTCTTTTGCTTGCTTTTTTATTGTTCAACTTAAGCTTTAGTTTCTTCAGATTATTAATATTGTTTAACTTAGAAAGATTTCCATAGAATCAAAAGAGCAAAGCTATAAACATTATTTCTAAAACTATACGCTAAAGTTTGGCATATCTGTTTTAAATCTAAATTGAATTTTTTGATTTCGAGCTTTACGAAGTTTATGCATTCAGTAATTGAATTTTAAACTGTCATTGATTTGTTTGCTTTAATTGTATCAATGAATGCAATTATTTTTTCAAAAAGGAGTTTTTTCTGAATAAACTATCTGATAAATTTTTTAAACTACGGCTTGCGAATTCTTTAAACCAATGAAGAGAATTATTTATTCATGTAATTTCGAAGAATTTACACTCCTTGATGATTCTACTTAACGTGTATTCTTTTTTCATTTGAATAAGCAATGCAAACAGATTGCCGTTCTTCGAAATCATTAATTTGGTTTTTAATTATTTTTTTGTTTACGAATTCTGGTAATTGTTCGCACATTTGCATCAAATTTTCTTTGCTTTTTACTTCAACTGGATTAGTTATAAAGTCGCCAACTTTCAAACTATCGATATTTTAATAGTTTTTTATCTGAAGTCCAATGCGACTGAGCTCCTTCGCACAATTATATTTACGTTTTTTAATATAATCGGCGAAATATGCGAACATCGTTTTAAGATTATTGCTGAGAAATTGATTTGAATAATGCACGCATACATTTCGAATGGCAAATTTAGTACATTATATGGACTTGTATTTGGAGTTTTTGTATTGTTTCAATTATTTTTATATTTCTGACCAGAGTTTGACGGGTTAAAGTACACGAAATTATATATTCTTTAATGATTTAAGTGAGGTATAAATTTCGTCTTTGTCGATGGGATATTGCCTCAAAATTCTTTATTTCAGTATTGTTATATTTTTGTCCTAGAACCAGGACCAGCTTTTGTAAGACTTATAAACGACATTGATTATTTCGCCTGCCAAGTATTACGTATCAATTTGAGCCGAAATCTTTAGAAAATCCTCTGCGAGAGCATCGACAAAAGAATTCAACTGAGGCTCATTTTTTAATTGTTGCTTAAAACTAAACTCATTATCTTTGTTCTGAAGAAAAATTTAGGAAATATTACTAACATCAAAGTAATAATGGCAGGGATGCTCTCTAAATTCAAAGAATTGAGTCATATCCAAATACTCTCTTGAAAGCTCAGTGACTTCAGATTTTGTTGTAGTTATAATTGGTTGAATGTTTATGTCCGCAGTAAACTGATTAGTTTCTGATAGCATTTGTTCGCAGATGGGGTTTGACAAATTCTTCGAAACCATTTAATTTAAGCAAATGCTCTTAAACTTGAGCTTGGTGATTGAGTTTTTGATAGGTCAGTTACATGTTATACGATTCAAGAATTTTATTCCATAAATTTTGGCTTCTTTTCTTTCGATCTAGTTTTGAAATAATTTACTTTATGTACAAATTCCATTAGGCTTCGAATTGTTTTTCAATATATTTATCGCTTAAAGCTTCGCCTTTCGAATATATTTTTTTTTTAATCTCTCTTGCCTTTTGATTAATGGCATTAACTCCCCTTTATTGTGATTGCTCAACTTAAAGTTTATACCGATGCGTTGCAACCTACAGCTTCATATTTTTATAAAAATAGTCTAGGTTTCTTTCAATTTCTGTTTGAAGAAGCTAGATTAAGTTATTTCTTTATTGATCCTGTTCTTTCTCAAACTTTGCTTCAAATGATTTAAAAACTTAAGCCTGGAAAATTTTATACAAGGCATAAATTATTCAATTGAAACTCTTACTTATAATCGAAAAGTAGTCGACTGATTAAATTAGTAGATATATCTTCAAATATTCCGCAAATTATATTGAAATAAATGCCTATTATACTACCGATCTTTGTCTTTTTACCACATTTCATATTCACAGAGTTTCTTTGGATATTATTATTTCCATTTTAAAATTTGTTTTTATATTGTTTTATTTGTTGAGCATTTCCAATCTTTTACTTCAGCTTAAAATCTTTTCATTCGTCTGCTCGTGAATTTGGTGAGCAAAGGAATTCGAATAATGGTCGTCCAGTTGTTCTCCATTTATTCGTAAATGCCTTCCAATGTTTGCGGCTCCGCATTTTTCGATCTGACTTATAAAATCTTTATCAACTATAACGCTAATGCTTTAGTTCGAATATAAAACTCTCGCGTGGGAGTTTTATCCTTTTTTTGTACACCCATCAGAACTTGTTTATTTCCTTTCAAATTTTATGTGATAAAAGCATTAGGCATGGAAATGGCTTATTGGATGCTTATGTAATTTTCCATTTGAGGACAAACCCCTACGATTTTAGATCTCATCTCCATTATCTCATTTAGCTGCTGCTGATTTATTTATCCATCGGTTCCATGATTGAGAACAACATAGAAGTTTGGGTATTTCGCTCCTTCCTTGTCGTCCATGAGTTCACTGTCGAAAGAAAGTTAGAGGAGATTTTCACATTTTGCATCAACGTCGCCTCTCGTGTTCAGAACAAGGATATCGCAGACTTTTAGGAGAAATAAGACGAGCTTGTTATCAAAGTTGTTGCCTTATGAACACTCTCTTTTATAGTTTCCAAACAAGCCTTCAGTATCAAGAACGAGAAGTCCCTAACAATTTTGAATATTTTTTCCTGCTAATTCATAATAAGTGCCATAAACTCCGTTCGTGCATCGGCCCTCACTGCTCATAAAATCACATCCAAATAAGAAATTTAGAAGTGTAGATTTGCCGGAGCTTTGTAATCCGAATATTCCGATGGTTTTTACTTTTTTATTTTTATACAGATCAATGTTAGCTTTGAGAAGGCCAGCATGCATTTTGAGAGTATCTCCGTTGATAATTTAAAAATTTTGGCAAGATTCAAATTCACTTTCAAAAAGCCTTTTAGCGTCTTAAAGCATTTGAGTATAGCTTTGATTTTAATTTGGGTTATTCAGCATCCTACTAATCGTTCTCCAGAAATTTTAAATAGAAAACTGTGTGTCTCGGATTTAATAGAATGCCTTTTTTAATGATTCAGTTTAATAATTCTGTTTCGCGAAATCCTTATGGTTGAATAATTTTTAAAGGCTATCTATTTATTTTTTGAACTTTGGCTTTAAAAATTTGGATGGTAGGTTTTTTAGGAGTTTTAGGTGTTATAAAACCGCAGGCTTTATTTTTTAGAGATGGTTTTAGGACTTCTTTTATAATAAGCTTTCAATTTTATTGACCGAGGAGAAAAGACTCAGAATTTATTGTCTTTATATTCGAGAGAATTATCTGATTTTACTCATCAAGAATTAAATTTTATTCTCCCTTCGCATTTTAATTATTTCCGCAAATGTTTCATGTACTTTTAGTTTCTTTTAACTTTTGCCTTCTTTCAAATAATTGAGATCAATTATGTTCGAGAAATCCTTTTATATATTTTTCAATATTCTGTAATATTTGCCCAACTATTTGTCAGTCAGAGCAAATGATTCAATCATTTTCCATTTATCTGCCTTTTAATCGTTCGACTTGTTAATGATGTACTCGTTAATGACATCCGAGATGCTGTCGATTTTGTCTTGAATGATATCTCATATTCTCTTTATTCAGCTCATGAATTTTTTATATATAATGCAGCAGTATCAAATTGGCTGCTTTCGAGAGTTATACTTTTTTGTCCACGCTAATGCTATCATTCGATACATCGATGAGATCGACGAGATGTTTTTAGTTACGATAGATATTATATTTAATGCTGACCGACTTAGAGCATATTGGATGGCGAGATTCGCTTATTTCGAACTCCGTATTGAAAATTTGATTCAAAAAGCTGCTTTTTCCTTTGATTGTGTCATCGAAGCTCATCGAAAGAACACTAATACTTTTGTTTGCAACCCAAAAGTGACTTTTTTTGAAGCAGCGTAGAGCTCCTCTGCTGTCTTCAGTAATTAACGGAATTGGGCTGTGATTTTTATTAATTCTCATGAATTAAACAACCAGTTCCTCTTCGGCAGAACATAGAATATGATTCATAGCATAGGCTTCGTTGAAAAATATCTGTTATTTCGCACTTTTGGGTTGCCATAAGTTGCAACTTTTGTTTGTCTTTTTGACTAATCTCCGAATTTCACTAAGAGCAGAATCGATCCGGCAATGCTTTTTCACTGCTGAAAAGATTATCCGAAGCGCAAGAATCCGGAATTGAAATTCATAGGACTCACTTGGAAAATCGGATTCATTGATTTATTTTATAAAGTGTTAATCATCTTCAACATAAAATTATCGAAATAACGACACAGATATTGGCTCCTGTTTGCTGAAAGCGTAGAACTCCATATTTGAAAGTTTCTTGACTTCGACTCTGCACTGCGGTTCAGTGATTTTCATTCCTTCAAAAGTTTATTAATTCTTCATTTAGGATTCTCCCACTTGCCATTGCTGTTACTCTGAACGAAGACTGCATCGATGCTCAAATTTGCTTTTCAAAGCCTTTATTTTTTAATTACTCAAAACTTTCATTTGATAATTTTTGGACGATTCTTATATTATAACTTCAATTTCGAGTTTGATTTCGAATGCAATAAATATTTCTTTTATTTCTTCGCCAGAGAGAATTTCTTAGAGAGTTTTATTTTGCGTCACATCTTTTTGAATGTCTTCTTAAGTTACTATCTGACTAATAATAGCATTTTCCTCGAATTTTATCGACAGATACTTTAATACTTCGGATAATTTCACCTCAGTTGGCACGAGTTCGTTTTTTAATGTCTTCCCATTTACTTTAATTTTTGGGGTTACACAATGCCTAAGTTAAACATTTGCTACAACTATATCCTTTTGATACTCTTTGTAATTCTGAAAGAAATAGTAATTTTTTCCTCGGACTTTTAAATGACTTTTTATTTTTTCAATGCTCGTACCCAATTAAAAAATCGCGGTCTCATTTGAATCATCTAAAACAGTGATGTATAATTTTATTTGAAGTTCTAGCTCAGAAATGCCGAAGCCATAGACAGTGGCAATGCTGCTACCCAGATCTACAATCTCTTGGCATTTATTTTGTAGTTTATCCTCTAAAAAATATTGACATTTCATTTATGCTGAAGTATTAAACTTCGACAATATGGTATTCAGAGTGTCCATTTCTGAATAGTCTACAATTGCATCTTTATATCGAATAGTTCCATTTCGTAATATAAGTTAAGGTTTTTCAACATTTGCTTTTTGCATCGAGCTTCTGAGGCCTTATATTTGATATAATTTTTATAACTTTTCTTTCAGTAAGTTTGTTTTTTCCGGTTTTAATAAAGCTATACTTTTATCAATCGCTTTTATTGTCTTTTATATTTATTTTTAAATTTCATGAAGTTAAAATTTCATCGATCGGCACTATTATTCAAGCTAAAACATAGGATTTTAGCATGTTTTTTTTGTTTTGTCTCTAATGAAAGTTATCACGTCAATTATGGTCTGAACCTCATCGATATTGACTGCTTAGCCCTTCGCTTTCATAATTTCTGTCAGCTCTTAAATTATCTTATTCAATTTCTATCTCGAGCCTGATGACTTCGTTATTATTATTTCTCTTTGCTCTTGAATTGCTTTAATTAGTGCCTAAAGCCTTTTTAATAACTATTTACACTCTTAGTACTATTCTTTTTCTTACTAATCCGCGCTTTAGTCAATGCCTTCATTTACTATTTTTTAAAGCCTCTGAATGCTGATTTCTGCTTCAGCTTCAGAATTCATTTTTAGGAGTTTGAGTTCTGCTGTAAGCTTTAATAGGCAATTTAAGCCCTAAATCTTGTTTGTGAAGATTTATATCTCAATTTTTTCTTCATAAAACCTTTTACTGTCTGACTCCTGGTTTTTTGGCGTTTTGGAGCTCATTGGAGTTGATAAGAATTTCTATTTGATAGCATTGGGCGTACCTTATTAGGTAGATTTTGATTAAGACTGGGGTCTTCTTTGTTCATTCGATATGTGCGATATGTGATAAATAAATAAAATATCTAATTTTCAAGTGACTCCGATATAAAGTGATTTTGATATCAAAAGAATTATTTTATTTTTATTTTATAAAACAAACAGAAAAGAAGGCTGACTCGTATTCTTGATCAACCAGTTTTTCTATTACTTCATTTGCGATATTTGGCGGAGCGTCCACAATTTAGTTATCCTATTTATTCTGCTTTCGCAATCGATTACCGTTTAGATTATGAGAACTATCTCAAGCCATTCGAGCCACAATAACTCAATTGCTGAGAAAGCAAGAGACCTTGATACCTGTTTCATGGGTGGGCTTATTTGATATACTAATCGATAAGCTAACAAATATCATTGACTTCTCTCTATTAATGGAAAATAGGTCGATGGAAGGCATCGGACTAGAGCCTCAGCGAGTTCTATGTTTCTGACTCATTCTGTATAGCTTATAAGCATTATGCGATGAAGCAGCTCATCAGCTAATTCATATTATTATATTGGGAGTATTATAATTATGAGTTCCATCAATTCCTCGCATTGGAGACCCACTTTCGTCTTATCCTCTAAGCCTCACAATGACCACAAAAACCTCGATATCCAAACTCAATTCGTAAGCAAGTGAGTGCATGTTGGCTCACGAAGAGTTGAGTGATAAGCTCGAACAATAATAAACATTTATATTTTTCAATAGCAGATAGCATATAACACCCCTATCTTTTAAATTATTAAATCGTTACTCAAGAATATTAATGAGAAATTGCACACCGATGAGCAGAATTGTTCCCACATATAAAAAACCAGATAGTTGCAATCTAAGCCAGAGTGGGAAGTAAGTCACACAGTCTCAAAATAGTCACAATTATGCAACTGGTTCTTCTCCCCATTCTGTTCCGAATGAGAATAGAAAATCAAGCCATAATGGATATGTCGATTCCTACAAGTATGTGTCTACAGTCCTCGACTAGTAAGCACGATACAAAAATCCAGTGCGGATATCACAAATCGCCAAGGATTAATATGATGAAAGGAATCGAAATATGCCCAAAGCCCAAAATACATAAAACTGCTATGGCTAAATGAAAAGAAAGCTAATGGAGCTCGAACAGAGATTAACAACACTCAAAGATAATTATGAAGTATCTAAGAAGAACAAAAAGACTAATTCCAAAATGACACATTATAAAAGTATATGCATACAACAGAGCAATAATGTAGTAGAAAGGACTACTGCTGTCGAGAAAAGCATTGGTGTAGAGAAAGGTTAAGTCTTTAGTGTTACAAGCATGGCGAATATTAAAAAAAAGATAGAAGCGATGAAAAGATAATGCAGAAGTGACGATGTATCCTTTGCGATGTATTCCTTAAATGATGGGCAACAACTAGTAAATAAAGCATAAGCCAAAAAGATCTCAGATCAGTATGAAAATACAGATCGAAATTAGGATTCGAATTAAAGAATCAATTTAAGTCCAAACTCAAATGACAATGTGGCGAAGACTTTGACTGATGAGCATGTTAAGAGTACAGATCAAACTCTTGTGGAGACTGTCGGTTCATGCAGCAAAAATGCATTCATTGAAATTGTCGTGAAATAGAACAAAAAATAAAAATAACCAATTAATTATGCTTTCAATGCTTCTAATGATGATCATCTAGTTAAATAATCCACTGAATCCATCCTTGAACAAAATTGCAAACATGAATGCTCACTATATTAGTCCTTCTCACTTTAGAAGTAAGCAAATCTCCTTCGGAACAATAGTGTCTCTGGCTCGAGACTGATCACACGAACTATTAAGCCACTATAACCTTCTCCTTCTCATGCAAACCAGAAGAATGCCCCAACTCATTATACTCGCACGAACGCTCGCTTGAATAAGCAGAGTAAGTAACAGATTTATTACTATTCGGAAGTTCTTTCGGCCCTTTCAGCCACTCCTCCGAACACATTTCAGCAGCTTTGCGTTCATCATTTCAAAATGTCTTTCCAAATCCTGAATACCATCAAAACTAACATCATGAAATAAATTCCGTCGAGGCCAGTCGCAAAGGCCCTGCCTCCGCCGCACAAGAAGCATACAATTATATTTGACCTTGATGAAACACTCATTCATTGCAATAATAAGAATTATGACTAAAATTCGCACTTGTCAGCCTGGAAGCCCATCTCTGACGTTAAATTTTCTATAACCCTCAACCACAAAAGGATTAGGATCGGCGTCAATATCCGGCCTTATGCGAAATAATGTCTGCATGAGCTAAGTCAAAATTTTGAGCTAATGATATTCACGGCGAGCCACAGCTCCTATGCCAATGCTATCATCGATTATTTGGACCCCAATAAAACGACTATCTCTCATCGCTTGTTTCGAGAAGACTGCTATAAAACTGAAGAAGGGTACTACATTAAGGATTTGCGAGTAATCGACCGTAAACTTGAAAACGTGCTGCTGGTTGACAATGTAACAGTTTGTATGTATATCATAGGCTGCATACAGCTACTGCTTACAGTTGGATAATGGAGTACCAATTGTGCCCTTCTATAACAATAAAGAGGATTCAGAGCTGAAATCGCTCGTGAAATATCTGAATTAATTCTTCAAAGGCTAGAGACAAGAAGCCAATGGGCATGACAGAGAATTAAGTAAGGAGAATAGCAGTTATAAAATCAAGGAGAATACTGAGAAGATGAGAAAAAGCATGAAGAATGCCGAAAGCAGCTTACGATAGCATAGTGCGAGAACAATGAAGCTTGCGGACTATGAAAAATGTAGGAGTTAATAGGCTCTTCTCGGTTTAATATTTTCATGATGGCAACATTTGCCGTAGTTTGCACATATAATCTATGCAGTATCTATCAAATTTATCATTTGTATTCCTGGATCATACTCAAACTGAATGCGGTTGTCCTCTTTCAGCTCGAAATCTGACCAGAAATGTGAATGTGGGAGTATGGAGTGAATTATGAATGAAATGAGATATATAGTAAATTCGAAATCGTTTCGAATGTTTGAGCATAAGAATTCAGAAATCGAGTAAGCTCTAAGTTATGTCATGAAAAACGTACCTTTTCACTTAATGCTCAGCTGCTGACATAAATCAAGTCAAATGGCCAGCTTGAAGAGCACCATAGGAAGGTTTCCGAAGCCAAAATATACGATCGACTCGAAAAGAAGTATATTGATAAGTAGTTCCTGAAGAAGTAGCTCGGCGAGGGTTATTAGAGCTCAGGCAGCGATTCAGAAGAAGAACATTAGTACAAAGGACTCAATTTCCATCAAGTTAAGTACCTCATCCGAAAGAAACTCATCAAGAAGAACTTCAATGCTTAGTTCCTAGAATAAATTGTCCTGCATTCTTTTCCAGAGTAAGCCAATGCCAATGAGTCTCCCTCCAATATCGAAATTAACGAGAATAAGTGTGGAGAGCAATTAGAAGACCTGAAGATAATCAACGAAGCCAATTAAATATTTATGGAGGATATGAAAGATAACAACAGTCTGTTTGCTCTGAAATATATTATCGACGGGCTCTAAAAGTATGCTCAAGCCAAGAGAAAACCTAAAAATGATGCGTGAATCACTGTTCATAATCAAATATGCTATAAATTAATGTCCTATCAATATTTACACTTTTCCCAATAATAATTAATAGTTGGCACTGCATGGCCAAGATCCATTATAGCAATGCCAACTATTGTTTACTATCATTTTAAATTAAGGCTAATTACCGCAAGTCCATTTTACGTAATAAGACGTCAGATAAAAGAAGTTTTTAGCTAAGATTTTATGATGCGAATTTTGTGATATTAATGGATAATGGAGCAGATCGCGATTATGAAGTAACTTCGGGAGTGATACTTTGAATTTAATGACGATTGAATAAGAGAAATCTTATAAAAAATGAGACATGCGAAATCTACATCACGCTCATTGTTGTCATGTAATTTATATCTTTGGAGAATGCACAATTGGTTTTAGTGGTTTTGGATTTTAATTTGGATGTGAATAATTTGTTCAAAATATGATAGGCTTGCATTGACAATATACAATAAATTTAACAAAAGCATGGGGATGCAAAATAGAAGCAGATTAGAAGAGAATATATCGTAAATGAACAATGATGCTCAACTGAACAGACTTCTTCGTTAGTTTAGTGGTAGAATGGCAGATTCCCATTCTGCTGGCCCGGGTTCGATTCCCGGACGAGGAATAATTTTTATATACATCATACTCTATACTCTTATTCGCAATCATCACTTATTCATATTACATTTGCCATTCAATTTATAAATCATAGGCTGTCTATACATCGGTTCATATTTATAAATGGAGAGGCGAAAAGTTTGTAGTTACTTTCAACGAGGTTCCTGTAAGAAGGACAAATGCCCATTTGTGCACTTAAAATAAACTCGCAAGAATTGTTAATTCTACATGAATGGATTCTGCAAGAGAGGAGACACTTGCAATTTTTATCATCCCCCCAAAGAAACAAACGCACAGAAAGAAACCCGCAAAAAGTTTAAGCCTGCGGTCGAAAAAAAATAAATCAAAGAGGAAGAAATGTATGAATAGTTCATCACGGAGGAAGGGTAATAGAAACACGAGCATTAATAAAAGAATTAGGAGGCCCAAGAAAACCAAGAAGAATTGATGCGAGAGGGATAAAAGGAAGAGGAAGATAATGAAATGACTCGCACTGCTGACAAAAGCACTGTCGATTTAATATAGTCATCCATTGCATAGGACCAAATAGCGATCGATGAAAGGAGAAACAAGTAAAATCGAATCCGAATAATGCTCGGTTTGGATGATTCATCCTCTTAATCCGAGTATTAGTAGCAGGAGGCGATGGAGAAGAAGCCGTAAGTGAAAATGAAGCCGCTGAACTTTCAAAAAATATATCCCAAAAAGTTCCCGGATTACTCTAAATCGGCTGAGACTAAAGCCAAAATCCTGAAAAACGAATAAAAATATTTTGGTGGTAAAAAGTTCTTAGATTTCCTGAGTACGATTCATTAGCCTGCATAAAAATAGTATTATCAAATCATCAGAAAGTTCCAAGATTCTTTCCGACTTGAGGAAGAAACTGAGAACTCCTAAATAGCCTAGCATTAGCCCAAGCTGTTCAGGATAAATTTAAGGCCACTTTTATACCAGCCGTAGATCAATTTACACTTCGAAATGGTGGAGGATTTCATCGAAGTGCAAGTAGACTGTAGGAGCTATCCGCAATAAAAAGCCAAACTAAACATAATCAACTATAGTATCCCTGAGCAATATCGAGACAAACTGAACCTGGAATTGAAACGGACACACGAAAAAAAGACTATTTTCGAGACACTCAAAATATTCATGAACAATTTCGAGAAGATTTATGAGTTGATAAAGTCCAAACTCTAAAATTAGTACTTCAGTCGAATCGAGCTAGATGCCAAAATAGAGAAGAGAATAAGCCAATAATCACAGCCCAGTCAGCAACGTCAAAAAAGAGCCAAAAAGGCCAAACCAACGCAGTCTGAGAATGAAAACCCAGATGTGAAAGTGGAGAAATATAGTGTTGACTAAAAGATTGTAGTAGGAAACATGAACTACGACATAATTACACAGAGTTTGATGGTTAATAATTGCGAGTATGTGCTGGTGGAGAGAATACTGCTCTTTATCGAGTGCATTTGTGAGAAGCAGATCATACACATCCTCGAAACTGATCGTAAATAGATGAAAATTGGAGTGAAATTGCATTGCAAGAAGTGTCAGATGGTGATACGAATTGCATTGAATAGGGAAGTGATGCAGTTGAGATCGACTCTCGTTGGTAAGTTGGGGATATAGAATGGAAGACTCGTCGAAGTGGGTGGTATTAGCTGGAGGATCGGCTGTTCGTGTGATCAAGACATTATCAAAAGCAAGATATACTTATCGGGACAGAAAATGCATACCAATTGTCATTAGTGCTTCAAGAGCATGTCAGTACAGTATATGGGCCTAAAGATATTTAACCCATTTCTTAATTTTAATATCATCGAATAAAAGTAGCTGCCAAATAAAGGGGCATGCAAGCACTTCAAGCTAAGCTTCAGATGGGTTCGATATGCTTGCTGCGGAAGAATGTTTTCATGCGATTAATGCCATACGAAGGGCTCAATCTACCCCCATGATAAAATCGAAGGAACTACAATGCTCTGTGGGTTCTGTTCGATCGAGCAGCCTGCCGGCAAATAGTGTCAGAATTGCCGCAGAGAGCTGGTGCGGGGAGTCGATAAGAGTGGGCATTGGGAGGGAGGTTTGGGATGCCGTGACCAAACACTACTGTCGAAGAAAGATGCCAAAAAATATCAAGGACTTTCGAAGAAGAAATGATATCTCCATAAATATAAGACACTCAATAATTCTGTGATTTTAGATACTGCTAAATGATTTAAAACCGTAAAAAATCAAAACATAAAAACGTACTAAAAACAAAGCACATAAATTATTCTGAATACGACTGTTCGCAACATTCTAAATAAAATACGATTTTTTAAAAGTAATTACTCTTCAATCCCATAAATAGCCAGCTTAATAATTACCGCGAACATTTAATTCATGTAATACCCTAATTAAGCATGCATACATAATATGCAAATAGTAACATCTATCATTAAACGAAATAGAAATGGTATCACAGTTCGTAAATGGTTGTGAAATTATTGTGTTAGGGGTTGGGGGTTGGGGTTGGGGTTGGGGTTGGGGTTGGGGTTGGGGTTGGGGTTGGGGTTGGGGTTGGGGTTGGGGTTGGAAGATTGGAAGCTGGCACGTTCGCAGGGGAATTAGTGTTCGGGTCAGATAGAAGCGAGCGTATCGAGGTTAAGATAGTGCAAACATCATAAATCGGACTCCAGTTGTTATCCAGAATGTCCAGGCAGATGTTGCCGTTATCGTAGATGTTCGGATGAAACATCTTGCTTTTGAAAACGACTTTGGGTGCAATATTTGGATACTGCTCTGGAAATGTCAACTTTAAGATGAAGATACCGCCTTCCCAGACCGTATTCTGTGGTCCGTCGATCACTGCATCCCACTCATAGAGATTATCAAGGTCAGGAACTGCGCTGATGCCATCATCTACTTATTCCTTCATTCTTTGAATATCTTTGAGGAGCCGTCGTCGCGCTGTTGTCGCCATACTTCGTGAGTATTATAAAATATACAGTTTCTCCCATAAATAAGAAACTCTTACCAACTATAATCTCATTTCTACCTTAAAATTAATAAATTTTATCATTACAGATCACAGAGCAGTTTAATTAAGAATCGTTCAAAATTTACAGTCATTTAAATATGCTTTCAATTGAACATCCAGCTTTGAAATAATCAACTCATTAATTGGAAACGACTGTACTTGAATCATTACTCACACTAAATAGAATTGTATTTGAAATTATTACAATCATTGCCATGTGTTATCATGGCTGACATTATGATCGGAGAAGAAACCCGCATTAACTTGAGAATAATCACTGCTGTTATCGAACACCTCCCCGACGTTATTAATCGACAATCCAACCATCCGCTGGCCCTGCGAAAAAGAGCCAACGAAGGCGCCTGCTGATTATTTATAAATTCCCAGTCCTTCCCTCTTGTTATTGACATATTCCCCGTAGTAAATGTACTTATGAGGAATCCATTCAAGGCCAAGGCCATGGCGCACCCCTTGATCCAAATATGTGGTTTGCCAGCCCCCCAGATACACCTTGGAGGAATAGTGGTAGATGATGCTGATGGTCCTGGCGACCATGATGATACAGTTGGAGTATCTCTTGATGCTCAAATTAACTGGAGGGATGTTCAACCTCTCGAATAGGTTGATCGCGCATGCATAGAGCCCGGATTTCTATATGTTCTCGTCAAGATGAAGCCGTAAGAGAAATTCAGGGATTTGTATTTAAACCTATGCTTTTTTGGAACTCCCTGAGAAAACTTTCAGGCATTTTAGGATATCTTTAAGGCTGTTTAGAGAAGATTTGTAACTCACTGTAAATCTTTTTTCAATTTGGTTTGTTCTGTAGCTATCAAAGAAAGGTGGCTAATGCTGAGCGTAGTTTCCGTTGTACTAATCGGTTTACAACTATATTGCATTGGCCTAAAAGTCGAAGTTGTTCCCCAGCTCTGGGAAGAAACGACTTGAGGATAATATTTTTCTGGTGCGCGCCAATTTCGAGTTTATGCGCCCTGATGCTTCTTCTGAATAGTTGGATTGTGAATGCTTATGGATTCTGATGTTTTTGCTGCGGGATTTATTTTAGACAAATTGGTTGACTTCAGACTTTATTTTATTCACTTGGCCTTCCTCAAATAAGTAGCCGTAACTCATGATTCCCTTCTTGGCAGAGTTTGCTTGTATGTCGTTTTTCATGAATAAGCTGGAGCTGTTCGGGCTTTTATTTCGGGGGGAGGATAGTTTGTGGGCGAGTTTAAATGACTATTAGCCCACGCATAGTTCTCCTCTCCCTAGGGATGCGCATTTTCTGGGAATGGCCCCAACAGACACATTGATGTTATTATTTTTGAGCAGCTCGTCAAAAGTGCTCTGCGTATTGCTCATTTTTTTAACGGGGTCTGATTTATGGTTGAGGAAGATCGAGGCAGGGTTTTCTGCCTCGAGGGGCTTCTGGCTCGCATTATTGTTTTGCTTAATCGACCCAGGAGTATTGCAATCCACCTCGGCGTCGCTTGCTTCGGGTATTTCATCTTGCAGTTTTTATTCCAATCTGGGCTTCGACAAGAGCTTTGGGTTCAGATACGGCGTCTTTTTATTAACATGAAGGTTTTTTATGGGCAGTTACTTCTACTGCTAGCTGAAGAACTTGACTGCCTGTTCAGGGTTGATAGTCATCATCGGGTGCGGGTTAAGGACCTCGGATTCTATTTTGAGCTGAGTCGACATGCTCAAATTGTGGCCATGCACTTCATTTTTCGAACCGCTAAATGAGAAATTGTGACTATTCGCAGATCGGTCACTTATCGACGCATTGTGGACCTTTTGGGTGGGAGTAAAGTCTTTGGGGTATAAAGGCACCCGACGGCGGATGGGCTCATCAAACATAACAATAAATTTATTAGTTTTCGTGCAAACTATTGTATACTCAGAATGGATACAAATACAGATCAGACAAGCATCTTGAACTCATTGATTTTCCTGAACTCCACAATTTGCCAGGGGTGCCCAAGCTCATTCAGATACTCGCCTGAGTATTTAATCAAAAACTAGTAGGTCGATTCCATAATCCTTTCATCGTCGCCGTCGGTGATCTTGCCTTCGTTGTCAATCATGCAGTAAAGTTCGATGATGTTGATTTGGAATAGGAACGAGGGTAGGGTGGATTCCGACATCATGGTCTTCTTCAGCTGAGAAGGGTGATGGTGCAGGATTTCTGTGTACTTCGGCCTGATTTTCTATGTAAATATTAATCCATACTTTCGCTGCATTTATCTTCAAGAGAGACTTGAAGAGATCGAATGCACTGTCGCCACAAAGCATCTCTAAGCCCTACGTGTTGCCCTCCAAGAATTGTTGGTAGGCGTCGATAAAGATAAAAGTCGATTATTTTTCAAGCTCAATTATGTTGAACTACTTATCGTATTGCCTCATGACAGTTGTGGCCCGAGCAGTGGAGCTCGGCTGAGAAACCACGCCATAAGCCTTGTTTCCTAAGTTGACAGCCACTGAGTCCGAAGTGTTCATGTACTCTTTCAAGTTTTACTTGAATCCTGAATACTCTTTATACGATTATGTAGATTTCACCTTGTCTTTCAATGCGTCGGGGATGATGCTCGAGATCTTGAACTTCTTCTTTTACTATTCGGCTTTCTATTTAGTCTAAACAAGGGCCGTCCTTTGGTACTATGGAATATTTTATTGCATCTGTTGAATTTCTTCAGCTGTGAATCTTTTCATCTTTTTCACCTTTGCATATTTTCTCTTCACCTCGTCCTACTCTTTCGGAAAGGTCTGCCTCCATCCATCACGCAGGAATTTGAACACCGGATTAATGTCATCATTTTATTCGATATCGACCTTCTTGGGCTTGATGGCGATTTTCTCCTCGTTGAGATTTTAACTGATTGTTTAACTCTTTTGACTTTCAGCATCCTTTGCGTCCTTTGTAAACATGTATCTATTTCTGCGGTTGAGTAAGATGAGCATCTTGGACAGATTGTTCGGCTTGAGCAACTTCATGTATTTCCAAGGCCAACAATATACAATACGATATAAATATACAGAGATTGATATTGATAATTTACATAATTAATATTAAATCTAGCCGTCTATGTAAGGCAATCTATGCTTTTAATAGGCCTTATAAACGGTAATGCACACATAGATCGATAATTCTTCTAATGTAATTAAATTTCTTTACGATTCCTATTCTTCTACGCGGATGACTTCCAAAAAGCCAAACAAGCCGAGCAAGGCTGAGGAGGACTAAACAACCCTCAAAATTCCAGGACTGCTCAAAAAGAAATGCGAACTCAATGCCGTTGTATCCATCAAGCCTCTCAAATAAAAAATTGATGAGGCCATCTAGAACGGAAAGCTCTAATGTTTACAGATGTGGGGAGAAATGGGCCCGATTTGCTGCAGGGCATTCATGGAAACGCTGATAGACTTGAATTATCAGCATCTCATTAAGATTAGACTGTGGAAGGCAGATCTCTGCGATGAAGGGGTTCGCTCGATCTGCAATTACGTTGACAAATGCAATACAATCGAGTATCTTGACCTCATGGAGAATAATATAACGCCACTAGGTTGCGAGTTTCTGTCGAAGTCACTCAAAAACCCATCAAATAAAATTGTTAAACTGAGACTGGATAACAACAAAATTGGGGATGAAGGACTTGCGTAACTGGCGAACGGGCTTCGGGAAAATGACCGACTCTAAAAAATATCGTTAAATTACTGCAACATCACCGTGGGGGGTACAATCTACATTCAGGAGCTGCTTGCCAACATCGACACCAAGCTCCGGACTCTCAAGCTCCAAGGGAATCCTTTAGGGAATGAGGGTTTCTTAGAAGTAATGCGAGCAGTCAGCTCCTGTGGCGACAAACTGTAGAAGCTGAACCTGGCAGACACAAATCTGAATTTACTGAACTATTCCCTAGATACCAATCAAATCAACGAAACCATCGAAACGAAGATAGTGGGCGAAATCGAGTCAGTGCTCTCAAAGAACACATCAATTGCAAAATACAATTTCAAAAACAATTATGTTTCGAATAGAGTCGCCAGCATCATGCTCGAAGCAGTCAAGTAAAACAAAAACATATTCATTATCGATCTGCCGGAGTGTATTGATTACGAGCTAAAGGAGTTTCACATCTAAATCATGAAGAAGAGAAAGCCGAAGAAAAAGAAAGCGCCTAAAAAGAATGGCAAAAAGAAATGAGCAATATATTATTTGTGATTCTATTCATCATTTTACCTATGCATTATTTCATGTGTTTTAAAAGGTATTAGTGCAACAAAGTATGCAACCCTTTGAAATCAATAGCTGGCACCACCCTCAAATAAATTTGTCGCTAATTGCTTTGCTGAACATTAACTGAATATACAAATTTATTAGTATGTGTGGGGTTGGGGTTGGGGTTGGGGTTGGGGTTGGGGTTGGGGTTGGGGTTGGGGTTGGGGTTGGGGTTGGGACATGAGATCTCTGAGTATGTTCCACTTGACACTTCCCTCAAAGTATAAGCTGCGAGCCTCTTCGTCTGCATGTGAGTTGGCTAATGAAGCTCCTTGTTCTTCTTGGCTCAGTATTTTACTAGCCGTCACGTTGTAGTAGCCAGAGAATCCTAGCCTCCTCAATTCGTTGAGTATTTTCTAGAGGTTATTGAGTTGTATTTGCTTGGTGGCTTCACGGCAGATGCTGGTGATGTTCAGCAATTGCTTGCAGATTTTGACCATCTCGCTTAGTTTGACACTTCTGGTGCTGAGATCGCTTGCTGATGAAATAGTTTCAGGGTGGATAAGCTTTTATTCGAGCAGCCATTTATATATGCCGACTATTTCCTACTGAGCAGCAGTATGTCCGAGCAATTTCTCTGGGCATATCACGCATTCCTATTTCTTTGTTACCTTATTCATGGCAAACCCAATTTGATTTGTTGGGACTTATAAGGCAATATTGTTCATTTTCCGATACTCGAGCCTAAAATCTGCAATGAGCCCCAGATATAGCATGTAATCCGTTGTTTCCAATACATAAGCTAACAATTTAAAGCACTCATACCCTCTCAACGAGCACACTTTCGCTATTTGTTACCAATTCGATTTCAGTTGGGTCAGATTTTGTGGCCTCTTAATACAGTTAATCCGACCCACTTTCAAGCGCATCACGATCGATGACATGATACTGCCATTCAGAACTGGGTTGCACAGTCTGCTCTATAACTTATCAGCATGTTCAATATTAATATGATCAGGATTAGTATGAGGCTGCTTCTTGTTTACGATAAGACTTTTGCTTTTACTGAGAGAGTGAGCCAACCCCATTTATTATTCAATCCATTTTGTCACATCTGCAATGATCTTGTCATTGTACTTCAACATTAGCCTGCTGACAATCGTGCCACTATTTGTGTGATTGTCTTTTGTGTCAAAGTTGGTGTTCCTTTGGGTATTTTGGATGAGACTTTGCTTGGATGTCTGCCGACTGGGCTGTCGAGCATTATCATGTACTTTTCCAATTGCAGGGGCTGAGGGTTTCCTATTAATTATGGTGACTGCATTCTACTGGTTTTAGTTTTATCTCTTGTGATTAGAACTATGACTAGTCTTGCCATTATTGGTCTTATTATTTTAATTCGCTGCAGAATCCTTTCTATTTGCAGTAATAGGATTATTTTATTTGCTGTGTCTCCTTTCTTTGTGTCTTGCCAGTTTGCCTTTGTTCTTGTCGAAGTGATACAAGCTCTCCACAACTAACCAAAAATACTTGATTTCATCTTCATTCTCGCATGAACCACTTTCGATCAGGCCCAGCATGCACATCGAGCTTGCTTTATCAACTTTCTCTGCGAGTTCGCTACTGAGCAAAAAGGATAGGCATTTACGATAGATGAAGAAGGGAGGCTGCTCGAAATGCGCTTCCTTTATTACTAAGTCATGCAGCCTGCTGGCACTGAACAACTTATTAATCAGCATTGCCAGCACTTGATCAGGCTCTTCCTCGCTCAGGATCAAGTACTTGTGCTCTTCTGACGAACCCTAAGGAGCGCTGTAGTTATATAATTTCTCCAGCAGCCAGTTGTTCAGTTACTCGATACTGAGGGATTCAGAGTCATACTAATTAGATGCTCTCTATTTATAGTAATTGCTTCCACATTACTTACCTTGCGCAGTAGTGCATTCCGTTGTCTTGTGCTGCTGTGAGTTCGGCTTGGCGCTGGACCGCTATTTGGTGTTGGACTGCTATTTGGTGCTGGACTTCTATTTAGTTGCATTGTGGCGATCGAGGAAATAAAGGTTGGAGCTATCAAGGGCTATTTCACTGAGTTGCGAGATGTTGTTTATATTCGCATTCTGTTCACTCAGCTTCGTGCTAAAGTGCGAACTATGTTTTTCGTTGTGCAAATGCGACGCGATTGTTGAAGAGTAGGCAGGTAACCGTGTGCTTACATTATTCACACTACTTAAGTTCATGCTATGCGCCGGGAGTTCGTTGAATCGACGGGCTGATGAAAAGTTGTTACGAATTGCCCCGCTGCTGCCTGTTGAAAGAGCAGTTGAAAGAGCATGTAAAGGCAGAAGAACTTGGCTGACAAAGCCACTCATGCAACTCTACTTATAATATAGTCTCTCTGTTTTGCACTCTCTCACATATTCGAGGACACTCCCGTCGACGAGATGGCCTATTTTGGAGAGTTACCTCCCGATAATGCGGAGTACTGTCTACAGATTATTCATGCATGCCTGCACTGACAAATTAGTGACCTCAATGTTGTTGAGGAGGTCGCCCGTTTACAACAGAATATTCAAGGGCATTTTGGCTGACAGCTGGGTGTTAATATTTGTGAATTGCTCATCGATAATCTCTGCAAGATGAACTCCTGATTTGAGTTCGCTAATATTTTTGAGGCTGCGGCAATGCCTGCAAGTATCATACTCGGTAGCTATCCATTTGACTAATTGCTGTTGCAAGTTTGCTTATTGCTGTTCGGCCATGTGCAAGTGATTTGTGTATGTTTTAATTTTGAATTCGAACTGCCAACAGTTAATGAGTTAAACACATATGCTTATTGTACTCGCGCAATGATAATATATATATATATAATAAGAATCAAATACAGTTCATGTTGCTTTTCAAGGATTTCAGTCATTCAAATGCAGCCTATGCTCCGAAACTGCAAGCTATTTCTCCACCATAGTCAAATTTGGGAGTCAGCATCAAATACCTCGCCAAAGACTAATGCGATCGCATAAAACACAGTCAAAAGAGCATATAGAAACAGCCCCATCACAAGCATAAATCTCAACTTCCTCCAAAGTAACCCTTGCACTAAACAACTCGGAACGCCTACTCTCACATATAAGTCAGTCTTAAACCCCAAAAAAAACACGAGGTATCTCACATGGACATCAAATAGCCTATGAAGACTTAAAAGCACGAACATGAGCAGAGAAAATAAAAACTCATGGCCATCCGCAATTTGATGAGCATCCTCAAATAGTCAAGCAGCAATGCCAACCCTAGTGCCAGCCATCCAAACACCTTTACAATCCAGGCATTGCAACCTATGAGAAATGATCAAGTTTTGTCCTACTTTGAGGTCACACTATCGAATGCGCAGGATTACACATAAAAGCGTGAGCCTAAGTAATAGAAAAGGACTGGTAATAAAAGTAGTAATGAAAACAATGAAAATGAAAGAGTGTATTCGAATAGAAAGTTAGCCAAGTAAGAAACAATTGAACATTAGACTGAGCCAGAGATCAATCGCTAATAGCCTATACAGGTATAATAACAATAAAGGCCAGAGCACTAGGCTCTCCTTGTAGCCAGAAATCCAATTTAATAGTCATTATCGATCAAACAAAATCCAGACAATCCAAAGATATTGTCAATCAAATAAGAAATGGAACATATTTGGGATGGCGTTGCAATCGGAGTCTCCTACTCAGCCCTCGGTAAGTACTCATGAAACTAATTATAGAGCCCCTACTGGTCAATTATTAGGCCCCAATACTATCACATTTAAATATCCCTCGACTATCCTGCATAACAACACAAAAGTCCTCATGCAATAGCCACAGCAACTACGAAATTTGCAGACAGGGGATACAATCGGCATCGGGATTGCCCATCATCGCCAATAGCTGTTCTTCACACTCAACGGCAAGTAACTGCATACAAAAATCTACCTCGAAGACATCAATTTATAGGTAAGCCGCCACAGCTAATTCGGTTTGAAACCAAATGTGCCAAATATGTTGAAGCCACTATAATACTATCCGATTTTATGTCTGGGCAATGCTCTGCAGAGGCTATGCGTGACTTTTGAGAGTAACCCTGAAAGGTTCATGTTTGCGTACGAGCAGAAGGTGAAGGAACTGAAGACTGAAAGTACGATTCATAAGCTATTTGTAGTAAATAGAAAAAATGACAGGAAAATAGCAAAGCAAGACAATTTTGTAAATGAGCTTATCCATTAGTATCTGGCATTCAACGGATATTCAAGCAGTGCTTGCAGTAAATACCCAAATAGTATAGAATTTCGAGAGGAACTCACTAAGAAACAGGTTGTGCTAGTAGAGCCGTCCCATATGCAGAACAGGCTCACATACTCAGCAATCATCGAAGAACAGCTCAAATGTATTAAGCGTTCCCCTCGCATTCTATAAAAAAGATAAACCAAAAACAGGTAGAGCCCTTAAAACAGTAATATACTGAAAGATGAAGGCCTTTCAGGAGTAAAGCTGTAAAATCTCGAGTAGAGTAATCTGCTTCGACTCGATTCATAAAAGTCTGCGGAGTTAGCAGAGTCAGAGGAGTCAGCAGATGATAATTTAGATGAAAAATATACATTTTAGATGTTTGAGAAGCTCATGCGAAGGGGCGAGTAGTTGGCCTATAAACTACGTCTCAATAGCAATCCGAACCAGTCCAAACAAGATCCATAATAAGAGCACGGTTATAAAATAGAATAGCAACATACTGAAATGTAAAAACAGGACCTTCAAAAAGAGAAATCTAAGAAACAGAGAAACAAACTGAAAGCAATCGCACATAAGAATATGCACATCCATCGACCACGTAACATTACATTAACGTAGAAATCCTGATGCTAATCCGCAGCAACAAGACAGAAGCAGCCCTATAAATGTTCAAAATCAATCTCACCCAAATCTATTCAGCACACAAGTATATATAAGTATATTTCCAAATGCATTTCTTCCTGGCCAAGTATCACAAAGGTATTTAAATGTCACATATTTATAGATGGAATCAAAATAGCCCTAGAATATCTCGAAAAGCACCACATCTCAGACCTTTAAAGGTTTTAGAATATTTTGTTCCCCTTCTCTTGTTTGCATGATGACAAAGGAGTTGAATCAGGCAATTAAAAGCAAGGTCAGACGTATAAGCTGAAGCCATTGAAAAATATACTGATGTTGTTGACTGGCTGTTAAAGAAGAATTTTCAGCTTGTAAAATCAACTTCTTGCCTTTTCCAATTTTATGAATGATTTGATGAGTGAAAAGCTCGGCTACTACTCCTGCTCTAAACTATAGTATGCAATCAACCATTTCAGCCGGATTAAATAAATTTGCAACTAAATGGCGGTCCCTTGCACAAATGGCAATGTGATAATTTGAGTCTCGCCTCCAAATGATAGCTTATAAACTAAGGCGTTCATTTAGATACTATTATCGAGGCTTAAGGCATTCTAATTTATGAAGAATCTTTAAAGTCTCAGATTATTCTAAACAACATATCAAAGATATTATGTAGATTTGCGAATAGAATTTTGGCTATAATTAAAGCATATGGGATTTAAAAACTGCCGGAGTTTTTTGGTTAGCTTTTTATTCCTCAGCCTCGTGGTCTATGACCATATGATTTCACATCAACAAAGGACCCTTCAAGAAGAATCCGTATAATCTATTAAAAATTAGTATGGAATAAATAAATAAATCCCGGCTGATGTTAACCGGCAGTGACTAATTCTCTAGAATGCAAAAATTTAAAGGATTAAAGTCTCGAAAAGTCGAATTAAGCAATAATCCATAACAACGTAATAGGCTATGCAATGAATGAGGAAAGGAATAATCCGATAGTCGGTTTAGAATGCAGTTCAGAGAGCAAAATAGTTATTGAAAACGAATATTTCTCAAAGTAAACATATCTAAAAATAACTGCTCTTGTTTTGTTTGCAATCACCATCATTGTGATCATTAGGCATCAGAAGAATAAGGAGAAGAACATCATATAGTTCCAGTAAGTCTTTTAAAATAAAGCCACGGTTGATCACATCTGTGGCAATTCCCTCACTCTGAACAGCAGCGAGCTTACCAGAAATGAAACTATCACAAAAAATTAAGCTTCAGAAAGCTCATCCGAGCATAAGTCTAAAAATTGAGAACCCACAATGACCACTGAAACAACAGATAGAAAATAAATAAAAATAAAAGTGATAGCTTGCTTAATATTTCTATATATCGTACCTAATTTAATTAAATAAAGTAAAAATAAGGAATTTGAAATTTGTTTGCATCTGATGTACCTAATGATTCATTCATTCTAACGATGCCTGATGAATTAATTAATTATTCTATCGATAAAGTCTTGCATGCAACATTCTCCAAGTTTCAAGGCTCTCTGGTCCTTCTGGCTTTGCATCGTGCTGGGCCTATTCTCGCAGCCAGTGCATTCTATTATTCCCACTCAGGAAATTCAACTGTACCCAAACACTCAAGATTCCCCATCTCTCTACGTCATTGGTTTCCAAGTGGGAGTTCAAATGCGGGCAGGCGAGTATTTTTTGATTAATATGGACTGGCTTGCCAATACGGTCGACCCATATCACTGCATTCTGGTTGGAACTTCCCTATCGATCCGCTGTGCGAACTTTGACACTCCTGCATTTGCAATCAGCTTTGATAAATCTGTGATAGGTAATTATAACTCCAGATTAACTTACTCGAGAACTGTTATCATTGAACTGTTGTCGCCCATTCAAGCTGATACTGAGTATTTTCTGCAGCTGGCCTTTCGGAATACTGTCGAAAACATCAAAAGATTCTCTCCTAGTGCCGAGTTCTATTGTCTCAACTCGGAGGGCATGGTCTACGAATAGAACTTAAACTTCGGGGCTGTTTCTTATAAGCCCCCAGTGGTCCCTCAACTCAGAGTGAGTCCCCTCAACGATTTGTCCGCCAACTTTCCTGGGCAACTGTCAACCTTGAGAGCCTAGATATAAATTACAGTCCCTATTACAACTTCATTGTCTGCACTGCTCGTGATTCTTCAAAACCCCTTTGAATTCTCGGATAGCACGTATTTGCGCATCTTAGAATCAGAAGACTATGCAACAAATCCCATTCAACTAAATAGCAAACCAGCCGTCAAATACTTTTAAATAAAGTCTCCGAACATATTCTATGTGGCCTTCAACGAAAGATTCGTTGCCAGTAGAAAATTTATCATTGAAATCACATAGATCAAGAACCCTTTCTACCTGGCCAGCTCGAACATATCGATATACAGTGCGGACTTTAACTCATTGACACCATTGGAGCAGTTTGAGCAGTTGTATCCCTTGGCGACCATCAGACAGACCTTGTCTCTGAGTCTAGGCTTGCCTTATGATATGCCCATCCAAGGGCCCTGCACTTTTTATAAGAGCAGAGATAACTTCTATAAAATAAAATTCAACATGCCGAAAAGCGTCCCTGCGGGCTTTAGCATAAAACTTTATGCCAACGCCAATTCAATCTACGAAGGAACTGCCTACATTGATTTCTAGTCTCTGGACTTCACGACTACATATTTGTATACCAGCACAACAATCATCATGAGCAAAATGGGACCCATCAGTCAGGGATCTCTCATTTCTCTTATCTTCAAGGCCGCCAAAGACTCAGTGACGAACTTTTATTTTGAGATTTATCTTGACACTGAGCAAAATATTCTCTCAGGAGTGACCAACACTATGTTTTACGGGAGGGTCGATGATGTTGCCTACATCGATTAGGATTTTATGTATTACTATCAAAGGTCAATCAGCCCCACCATGACCCACCACCGCATTGTTGCCTACATCACTCCCACACCCTCAACCACCTATTATGACAATCATTATATCGAGTTTCGGTTCTATAGAAACCCTTCCAACATTATTACGAGTGCGGGATCTTACTTCGAAGTATATATGCCGCCGACGGTCGAATTCGATCCTACATTCAATGGTGATAATGATTGCATGTTTAGTGGAGGCGCCTATGGCAGCGCAATATGCACAGTTGAAAGAACTGCAAATTATGTGCTACTTACTGTCAGAGGGTCGACTGCTTATCTAGGTGTTTATCCTAATCCTTTCTCGAACAGTCCATACCTCGACAGATGGTTTTATATTCGTAAGATTAGATTTACTCAAATATCTACCAATAAATACCCCTTTCAGTTGTATTACACCATTTTCAACAGCTCGGCAGTCAATCCGACCAAATATATGTCAACATAAACAATCTCCATTATACCACCTTAAAACACCTTAAATGGAGCTTCCCTCCAACAATTCGGCAATCCGTACAATCTCGGCTATCGATATCCGAGCTTTTTGAGATTCAGATCGATTAATAACGCTATGAACTTTCCAGTCTATGAGAATTAGAAAAGAGTGGTCACTTTAATATCAAGGTATGGCTTCAGAGGGCTAAAAACAATAGCTAACCAAGATGAGTATCCCTGCACAGGCACAATTAGCGTGAAATGCTATTTCCACATTGGGATTCGAGACAACGGTTACTACGTAATGGGCGAGTGGGATAAAATTGTAATATTTTTCCCGACAGGCGAGGAAAGCACAAGACCCTTTCATGTAATTGTACCTGATGGCGTTGTGTATGGGTCTGATCATCGGTGGAACTATCGCATTGGCTGCTACAACTAGCTTACCAAAGACTACAGGTATGAGTACCAGAGCTCTGAATATAATAGAGGCTCTTGGACGAGCAGTTATACTTCATTTGCCTATCAATCAGCTATGAAAGTGGACCTTGAAGGCAAGGCCGGGAGCTATCGCACGAATGTATCCATCACAAGTGTGTCGAGCTATACTAACACGATCAACTTTTTAGTCATTACTTCTGCTTGGTCGCTCTTCGAAAACTCCAAATCCCTCTTCACCACAGCGACCTAAAATAATGCCAACCCTAACTTCGGCTATGATGAAAACGCGCCAGTATCAGTGCACATGGGAAACGGCATGTATATGACTGTGATTCCCTTCCTCTGCTCGTCCTGCCCTGCCTCCTTCACTTTTAATCTCGACAACCTGCATATGCCTTACCATTACGATCTGCCAAACTACTACATCTATATGATAGATGGAAACGGGTGGGTCAACTCCTACAATCAGTTTGAAATGACCAACGGAGGTATCTTTTATGAAAACTACCTCAAATCGCTGACTGTTTCCTGCGCAGCCAACTATCTAGGCGTAAAAAATACAGTGTGCACAGTGTAGTTCGGAACTCAAAGCCCACTTAAAGCTGATGCAAATATCACAATTGTGCTATCCGGCATGAACATTGCGACAGATGTGTGCGAGGTCTTTTTGCCAAATGGCACAAAGCTGTCCACAACTTGCATATCCACCAAAGACAATAAAAATGTTTCAATTGTACTAACAGACACTTATAATGATTACCACTACCCTGACAACAACTTCACAATCAAAATTAGAGGAATCTCCATTTAGGCTGACCAGATATCGCAGGCCTTGTCCGTGTACGTTCATGAAAAAACAGGGAAGTATGTGATCGAAAAGGGTACCAGGATAATCA
Source organism: Brachycentrus maculatus (assembly GCF_059751285.1). Lineage (NCBI taxonomy): Eukaryota > Metazoa > Arthropoda > Insecta > Trichoptera > Brachycentridae > Brachycentrus > Brachycentrus maculatus. The sequence continues at coordinate 11,960 of NW_028281606.1, read as the reverse complement.
CGACGACTGTAGCACAGCCTGAAAACATATAAATCCATTAGATACTTTATGACTACCTGTCACCCTTATCTTCCAATAAAATGACCATTACTTTCTTCATCCCTCGAGGGCTTCATTAGGATGAGAAGCTTGGTTTTGTGATGGGAAAGGATCTCTCAGATGTCAACCTCGAAATAAAGAGGCTCAGACTGGTACTGACACGGACATCCGATGGCGCAAACCTTGAGAATACTAACGAAATGATATCCGCTGAGTATAAAATACTATTCACTCTCAAAGATGTTTCGCTGTTAGTGGCCGGAAACTATTCGTTGGAGATATACGGCATCATGACACCTGCCAGTCACGAGAATGGAGCCTTTTCGATAATCTACCAACGCAAATTTGATAAAAGGTACACTCTGATCAATAACATTTCCACATCATTCCCGTAGTTTGGCGATCGAATAATCTCTGATATCTCGCTCGAATCCTATTTTAACACAGAAGGGCTGGAGCAGCAGCTGGTCTTCACTTTAAAGAACAACTTAGCCGTCGTCAATGATAAAATGGTGTGGGTTATCAATTTTCCTTCCTACTATTCAGAGAAGCTCTTCAATTTGCTGTCTTACTGCTTGATTGATACTGCCCCGATTTAATGCCAGCTTGATTCGACTACACCCTACCAAATGATCATCAAAAATTCACCCAAAATAATTAGCGCTCGAACTGCATACACGATATCAGTGCATAGGTTGGCATGCCCTCGTGCACTATATACTGACGACTTATTTAAATCAAGATATTTGTTTATAGGCGCACTCGAAAGCGAAACAAGCTAAATGTATGTGGAAACGGCACTGTTGTATCCCGAACAAAACATCCAGCAATACGCCTCAGGAGCACTCATCATATAGGACATGATAGTGACAACCTTAACTATGCCTTCTTTTTCTTCAATATACGCCATTTTGAATTTGGAATGCAACGTAGATATAGTGGCCACATCATACCTTTATCTCCTGTTCCCGCAGTAGTTCGATAATTTCAATAACAACCCACTGACAATTCTCCTCAAGAAACACTCCCCTTCTACAACTATAATGTACTCAGGGACTACTTCAGTGGTGGACCGAACTGTCTCTTTCATCATCAATCTAGCCATTTCAGCCAACACTCCTTTTTCCGTAGAGTTCCCTTCTCTCCCGACTCCGAAAACTGCAGGCATGGTGGAAATGAGCTCAATTATCGGCTTTGTCACTTCTAATAATCGCAAGTCAATCTACGCGGCTTCTGCCACATCCTCTAATTCCGCTCCTGTGCTTTCATTCGTTCAAGATCCCAAGTATATCTCCTTCAACCATGACAACACCATTCAAATCACAGCGGGAACCTATTCCGAAATGATAGATGTGGAGGCTTCGGATGGCGAATAGTTTCTCACAAACATCGTTGTCAATATTAGTTCTATTGGTTTCAAATTTGAGCCTGCGCAGTTGTTCCTCCGACTTGGTGACGAAAAGACACAGTTTCGAGTGGGTGCAGACGAGGGCCTGCTTCCGATTTCATACTTCTATGATACAGTTAAATCAGAGTAAGTCATCACTTACTACACAATCACAAAAAATAATAACATCCGTGTCACAAATATCCCAGTCTCGATTACAATTCCAACTTCGATAAGTATCCCCGTCGGTGGGTGCTCCACGCCGTTTAGGATGGACATAAGGAATGCGCCGATCAATGATGTCAGCGTGACATTCAACTACAATAATACAGTATACAGGTAGGATTTATTTTGGCCGAATGAGTATCTGACACAATCCTAAATGCAGTTCTTGCCCAATATCACACAAAATTCCGTATCGTTTTGCGTCCACAGCTCGATAGCAACTCTCATTGCATCAGGAGTACCGAACTCCTTCCCGCTGAAGTTCATTCTGTCGGGCACAAACTATTTTAGCTATCGATTTGCTCCATCTGAGAATGTAATGATCAACATTGTCCCTGCGACAAGCGAGCCAACTCCCGTTATAACTTCCCTCGAGCCCATCAACCAGCAGAAAACCTTTATCTCATTCAACATCACCAGCAATGTAAAAGGAATTCTGTTCTATCACTTTCAAATTGGCAACGCCCAGTCTCTGATAACCGACAGCGAAATCAAACTGCTGGTGAAAAAGAACACCTTCATCCAAAAGAGCATGCTTGATTACTCAACGCGAGTTTACACAAGCGATCGAGATGAAAGGGTTGGTTATATTTAAAGGAATGCAGGAGAGCACACCCTAAAAATATAAGACCTACTGCCTGAACGATATTATACATTGTGTGTTTATCTGGAAACCCAGTACAAGGTTATCACATCTGCCAAGTGCATTTCGGCAGCCACACAAAGTTGGGGGAGTGTAATAAAAGCAAGTCTAACATTTACAGGTTCGCTAAGTAATGAAAATTTGAATAAAGTCTTATGCTTCTTTGCGAAGAAAACTGACACTGAAGCCAAGTATGTTGTTGACCTCGAAGGCAACTCATGTGACAACCGGCAAGTTAAAAATTTATACTACAATTACCCAGGTAGCACTTTCTCAAACGAAAAGCTGGAAACCCATATTTACATTCTCACGAACCCCTATTTGAATAGCGATCCTTCGCTGTCAGCCTTCACCAACATGTATAATGCTTCCAACTTTCTTACCCCTGCTTCCTATGCCTCCGCGCAGGCCTTTACTATTGCTTACATGTCCTCGAAGCTGATGAATACAATCGATGGGATCTCGATGCTTTCGGAGAGCAATGCACAGGGTCTCGTTGCTTCATTTTCAAAGCCAGAATATTTTGCAGCATCAAGCATAATCACAATTAGTAATGTTTAGCTTTCGGGGCAAGGAACAATCTATTTCTTATTGCAGCTCTATAAGGAGATTGTGATCGATGGCAACAACAGCTATGTGAATATCAGACTGAGCATTTAGCCAACAAAGGAGCAAATCATAAATTGTGAAAACTCCGATGGGTTTGCAGCTGAGGGGTGTGCCCGCGCTGTATACTCATCTACTCCACTCACCGTCTCCTTTGGAAATATCAAGCAAAATTGTACTTACCTGCTTTATTACATTATTGCAAGTGAGTACCCCCTCAGGCCTATCCTTGGCAACTAAATCATCAATGACACAGTCTTAACTTTTGCATTTTAGGGCCACAGCCGCATCCTTGCTATTTGGGTGTTTACGATTGCAATGGCTGCCTTTACGGCATGAATGGAATCCCATATGATCAACAAAGTTCAGAAACAATAAACATGTATAATAAATACATAATATATCATATGCTATCAGATCAATATAATGTAATATAAAACCGAATGGGAAATCTTGAAGGGGTTTCGTTTCTCCTGACAAAGAACTGGCAGTAGATATCTGAGCGTCCCAACATCTTTAAAAATAAAATCACACAAGAATATGCTCAAAAGCATGTCGTTAGTATTAGTGACTTCGCCCAAATAGAAAACTTTAAATTAAGACTCAAAGAAACAAACCCCTATATTTGCCGTGTTTGGCTCTATCATCAGTAGAATTAAACCACCTGCGAAGTTTACACAGAATAGTTAAATGAATCCATCGAACGAGGCAACTCGAAAAGTTACGATAGTAATACGTGCAAAATTAAATTTGAAGAAAACGACATCCATAACTGGATGAGAGCTAAACTGGGAATAATTTAGGCGTATAAGATTCTGGCATAGAGCTACGGGTACATGCAAATATGTCGGCAAATGATTGGATCCAATAGCCAAACTAATTGGAAAGTGTGGATAAACCCAGATCCATGCTCTCATCTGCCATGGAGGGCAGCTGCTACTGAAGAAGAAATGCTCACAAGCCTACTTTCCGTGCTCGAACAAATATAAAAAGATATTGATACTTTCGAAGAGTCACTTTCTCAGAAGAAAACATACGGCGAATGCCAATTTGAAAAAACAATACAAAGTCTTAAAATAAGACTCGAAGATTTTGAAGGCCAGGCCTAAAAGGGCAACTTAGTTTTTCAGAATAAAATCAAAAAGCTGAACGCATACACCGGGAATAATACGACGAACTTCAATATCAATATTAATATAGAGTTAGAAGGCGGGAAGAAAGCAATTTCGAGTCACCATCTGCATAAAATGTACAATCCCATTGTTTGCGAGACATCAAGGGGCGGCCACGCAGAGCAGTTGGGACAGCAGAATAACGACAGCCCCAATATGAATGGAAGGAAGGTGAAGATTAACAAAAGTTCTACAGTACTCAATTCGAAGATTAGCTTGGCGAAGGATCGACCAGTCAGTTATTATTATGCAGCCAAAAAATTATAAAGTACATAAAATTAATTGACTAAAAGAAGGGAAAGTGACACGACAAAGAGTACGAAGCTGTTTTCATTTATAGGTGGTCAAGTTCATACACAAAGCACAAGAGAAGAATCAGCAAACCAGAACATTTCAGGGTACCACTGCGAAACAAATAAGATAGAGGGAAGCCAACACGTGAGTAAAATAGAGGGAAGCCAGAATCATCCTACCAAAGTAATTTAAATTGCCCCGACCTCGAACAATAACTCGACTGCGAATAAATTCTTTCAGAAAAAACCCCAACTTTAAAAGCATGCCTCGAAATCAGTTTCACGCTATCAAAACCAAAAGATTGAATAATTTTTACATCCTCAAGAAGTAACATTCGAGAGAAGTCTGACCAACTTTCGCAAAAATCCTAAAACAGAAACTGCCTTGAATATTGCTCTATCTTCAAACATTTCCCATCCCGCTCATAAAAATCATAACAACGACATTAGTAAAGAAAAGAATGCTAAATTTATGGTTCCTCATAACCAATAGAAGAAGCTGCATAAAAACTAATAATTCAAAAAAGATTCATAAGCTGATAAAATAGCTTAAAAAGTATATAAAAAGAGTGTAAGTGTAAATAATAATCTGATCCCTCCCTTTTTAAGCACAGAAGCCCCTAAAACTGCTTTGGTCGCCAAGTTTATTAGATACACTCCTGTAGCGATAAACTGCAATATAAAAAAGAGGAACGTTGCTCAGAATAATACTTCCTCAATTATTAATTATCCAAAGACCTCACTACCGCCATAAAAATCAGGCAATGGGAAACCTGAATATGTTAGTAATAGCAATAATGTTCATTATTACCCGACTAAATAAAAAGCAACTAGCAACCTTAGTAATAATTGCGTGCTTAACAACAGTGATAAAACTATTCATAACCAAGCTTTTAATAAACATGATTTCCCGTTCGCTCCTGCACCTTCAATACCTTCGATACCTTCCACAGATCGCTATGAAATCAGCCAAAAACAAAACAATCCACTCCAAGACTCCAAAGGCAGCCTCGACAAAAACATTGAACACATCCAAAGCAATGCCCAGCATCAGTGCAACAGGAGTGAATCAGGCATCACATCGAATCGACTTTTTGATTTCTATACCAATAAGTATAAATACAAGACTTATCATGCTGGGGAGGGCAAGCCTGCTGACCATAATCTGAGCACCAACTTTAGCAAAATGCAAAGATATCCCAGCGAATAGTATAGCTACTCCGAGTAATCATAGTGTCTGAGAGGCAGGAACAAGAGCAATAAACACCTTAAAGAATAGCTGATAGGAATACTTGAGCCAGCCGCAAAGGGAATCCCTTTCAACGGCTCATAAGAATCCTCAAGTAAGAGTTTGAAAGATCATAAGTTCTATGAGGAGCTCCAAAAGGGCAGCGCCTCATAAACGAATGAACAGAATCACTAATTGAAAAAGGGCAGCACTTCATAAGTGAATGAACGGAACCGCTAAATAAAAAATGAGCAGGAAACCATAAAAAAGAAAATCTAAAAGAAAAAAGCAACATTTGCACATCTCAAAATGGAAGTTATGAAAATGCTGGAAGACGATCAATGACTAACGAAATTGTGATTGTGATGAACTGAATGTGAGTATTTTTCGGCTCTTGCTCATAAATTATGCATTCAATTATTTTAATTTATCTCCTTTGAGTGGTATCAATTTAGCATTATTAATGCGCAGGATTTCGGGTTATCTGCCAAGACTTCTACTTGTTCCCATGCGAACCCAGCCAACAGTTCAGGTAAATTGGCGTAAATGGAGCTCGACTGAAAAATAACTGCGAGACATCGAATCCTCACATCGGAATGATTCCTTGCAGAAAGCAAATGAAACAGTTTAAAAGTAGCTCGAATCTCTTTCCACATAAAATTAATAGCACCAAATTATCGACAGAACTTACAACTAAACAAAAGTCCCTGGCTCTGAGTCAAGGCTGTATACCAACCTCACAAAATTACAGTCAGGCATACTGTCACGGAACAAATTCGATCTTTCGGACCCACAAATAAAGCCAAAGCAAGCAGGAGTCGACGAGTATCATGGAGTCTTATCGGGGCTGATGGAGATTTAATTGGGCAAAGTCAAAATCAAAAATTAAAACGAAGTTTATTTATCATAAGTCAATGTGGAATAGATACCTGAAGATTTAGATATCAGGTTCGATTCTGAAAAATAATTGAAGATGGTTGGCCGAAGTGTCTCCGCACAATTACATGAGCAATAACTGAACGAAGGGGAGGGAAACTCAACTGTGATGAGTGTTTAAAGCTAAACAATAGAAATGCATAGTTTATAGGAAACTATGTAGGAATAGTTAGGAGTTTTGGGGTCCTCGGAAGGTTATAGTACTCATTAACGGTTTCGGCAGTATGTTGGGCTCTTGCTCATGGGGTTCATTCTTTGGCCATTTATCGAAACTGGAATTGAACTTTATGAATGTCTGAGTACAATCGCTGCAATTTAGGCATAGAAAATGAGCGAAATCAACAAAATAAAGTAGCAGAATTTTAAAAGAGTGATTCTCATTAGTAACAACATCATAAACAGTGATATGTGAGCGGATGTTAATTGTTACCATAGATGCAATTAAAGTATATTTTACATATCCTAATGAATGAATACAAAATCATTTTACAAAGCTTCTGAAACTCACAGAGTAACAAATCTGCCTGCCAATAGACCTGCTTACTTTCATCAGTTGGATCATCTATGGAAGCTGGAGCCCATTCCAGTTGTCCTGTCAAATCGTTAAACACCTTTTAAAATGTATATCCTAATGTATATCATAATTGTATATCCTTTGCATGAAGTCCTAAAAGCCCAAGAATGCAGTCAACATTTTGAACCTACCGGAGCAAATCAGCGAATTTATGCAGGTACGGATAGAAGTAGAAAGCCTGTACGTTCAGGGGTTGATGAGGCTGAACAATCAGCTCCCACAAATATAGGTCAATCAGTCGCCATGTGGCTCCATCTTGAAATCTTTAAAGAGCTTACACTCCGAGCGAATTCATCAAGTGACTCATTACATCGGGCAGCTTCGATCTGAAAGTGAAGCCTTCAAAGACATATACGCTTAAAACATTAAAAATATGAGCAAGTCAAGCAGCTAGCTCGCTTTGCATGAAAAAACCCTCAAAGCCTCAATTGACAAGGTTAATAAGCTTTACAAGAAGCTTGAAGAGGATATCAAGGCATCTGATTAAAAATTTATTATCGGGGAATTGGCTTGCTTAAACATAGCCAAAAGCAATAAGTAGGCCTCTGCGAAGATACTGAAGCAAGAAGAAGTTTGGAAGTAGTAGTGCCAGAAAGAGGTGGAAAAACTTAAAGAAGAATCAGTAAAGCTGACAAAAAAGATAAAGAAGCACGAAAAGGCATTGAAATAGCAGGAACCAAAGATATAGTATGAAATCATCGAGTTCCTGAAGAAGTTTCTCATTCAGGAAGTTTCGTTGATTCGCAACTTGCAGTATGATATCGACAACTTAATTAAGAAAACGAATCTTTTCGTGGAGAAATAGCCCCAGGAGATCGAGTCTCCTAAAAAAGTCAAAAGTGCATTGCTTAAGCTTGCCAAATAGACCTTCGAAACCGAGGCCACGGCCAATGCAGACCCATACTCAAAAGTAAAAGAGTTCATCATGAACGACGAGTGCAAACAACCCTCTACGTTCTCACTCAATAACACCGAGATTTTGAAGCAAACAACTTAGGAATAGGCGTCCAATAATTAAATAACCTAAAAACTCTTAAAATTTATTGAAGGAGAGGAACAACTAAAGTCATTTTTGCAAAGCCAAAGCAGCATACCATCGATGATGACCTATTTCTAACATTTCCGGAATCAAAACAAGGCCTCCCTCGAGAAAACATAATTCCGAAACCTATAGATTGTGTTTCAGCATCTTCTTCAGGAGTGCTATCGATCTTTATAGTTTCAAAACATTTACAAATTGGTAGTCTATGCACATATCTATCAGCTGGAAGGCCCCAAAAATTAAAAGCGAGGAGAAAAGAAAAGTGTCCTCGACTGCATAAACAGCAGCGAGAGAGAATACACCTACATGAGCGACATATACTTCTGGAAGTTCATCCTCTACTTTGCAATTCGGGATACTGTCATTTAATCCCACAAGATCACAGAGTAAAAGGAGGTGCATTTGAAGAACACGGTGTTTTCTGTTTTGGTTTCAAATTCATTGAACATGATCATCTGCAAAATCGATAAGTATCTGCTGAGGAACACTCTGATGAAGTATGCGAAAGCCTGTTCGCTTTTCGAACACCAAATCGAGGATCTTTTGAAGTTCATCGATCACAATTTCGAAAAGTATAATAAACTATGATGAGTATGCTATCAATATTTATGCTATCAAGATTATAGGCACTTTCTTATGTTTTATGGGTTCTAGCTCCTTGGGGTTGGGGTTGGGGTTGGGGTTGGGGTTGGGGTTGGGGTTGGGGTTGGGGTTGGGGTTGGGATCGAGTATGTTTAATTGAAGACATGGTTCGCTTGCGCTTCGTAAATATTCCCCATCAACTCGTAGTAATCGACCTTGGTTTTTGGCTACCAGCAAGGACTACATAAGCAAGCTGATGGCAGCTTCAAACTCTATCTGAAGGTTTAGCATTCTTGCCTTGCCCATCGCAGCATTTTCGTTTCTATTGTTCATGCTCAGACTCTTTGTGTAATAACAAAGTGAGGCTTCCATGAACTATTTTTTCGCTCTTTCAAATGTTGCAGCATTAGCTAAATTTCTTTGAGACTAGGCACTGCAAAAATCATACAATCCTTCATAGCACTCACCTAAATAGCAGAGGGTACTGTCATCAACAATGTTTTTTTCTTCCAGTTTTATCAGTAATTGCTCATATAAATCTTTGGCCTCTTTAAATTTTTTCTGATTAAGACTGAACTTTGCTCGCAGCTTATGCGCTTGAATATTCTACGGGTTCAATTGCAAGCAAACATTGAGGACATCCACTGCGTCACTCAGCTTTTATTTTTTGGCCAAAGCTGATCCTAAATATAGATACAGTTTCTCGTCCGGGTAAATTTCTAATGCCCTCCTTAAATACATTTCAGAAGAATCTTTTGTATGCTTAAAGGCATCGATCGCCAGCCAGTAATATATATTAAATTTGTTTCTTTGCTTTGATAAGTCTTCAAGAGTTGTAATGGCCAGCTGATAAGGCTGCCCGACGTCTTTTTGATCCCGGATATTGAGATACTTGATGGTAAACCACTCAATGCTAGAAATTGCAACATGTTTTATCTTATAATATTCCGATTGGTCCAGATTCTCCGGCTTTTTTTTAAGAATCCTATCATTTTTTTACATTGCCTATTGCGCCATTTTCGAAGCAACATCGTAGTTTCCCAAGATTAAGTTTGAGGAGATAACCGATCTCCGTACTCGCATTTCAGACTTAAAGTTTATCGAATTACACTCATTGGTATAACACCTGAGCTATTTGGCCAGGTAAATGAGCTATTGCACAAATTACTTCCTTTTTTGATAAAATTCAATGATTCGAGGAAAGAGATCCAGGATTTTTGGCAATGGCTTCTTAGGAAGACTTTAGTAAAAATCGAGCAGTTTGATATGATATCTGTTGGCCTGCGCCTCACTGTTAGCCTGTGCCTCACTGTTGGCCTGCGCCTCGCCTATGGCCTGAACATAGTGGTTTTTTATGTCTAATAAAACCTCCTATTCTCTGTTGGCGCCCAATAGTTCTTCTAATTTGAGCAGACTCTCTTAGTACTTCTGTTTGTTGCCTATCGTGCGATAGATTTATACTAAGATTCGTACATGGGCGATCTCAAGCCTTTGAAAAAGCTCGTAAAATTACAACGCCTTCTGAAATAGATCTATTTTGGTTGGCTCATAAGCTTAAAGTTTGCCCATCCGATAATAGATTGAAGCTCGAAGCCCCTTATACTTCAGAATCAAGGCCTCATCCACATCGGTCTACGCGAGTTTCCCTTTCTCGAAGATTTAATTGCAGATGAGAACTAGCTTATTGGATTCCTCAATGTCTTTTTAAATCAAATTATTTTTGCTCATAGCTTTTTACAGGTTGAGAATGAGGCTCTTGACTAATCGTAAGTAGAGAGCACCAATAAACTTATTTTCATCTTATTGCTTTTCAAAGCATTCTTAGATTTGCAAAAGGTTATCTTTCTGCGCTTCAAGCCTCCGCTACAGCTCTCCATATTCTGAGGCTGAAATGAGTTAGTATCTTCCTTCGAGCTTGGTGAGATGAAGATCGATGCAGCCGAGCTCTTCGGATATTTTAAAGATCTGATGAATGCGGTCGTTCAACATTTTTATGCTGGATGTAATTTTGGCCAAGGCTTTGTGGGGGATTTTCAACTTCAGATACTTTTATGAAACTCCTGGGGGCTCATCGGCATTTAGGAACTCATAGATGCCATTTCCTGAAATGCCCCTGAGATTCTTCGAGATTATTTTCACATAATCGGGGGTCATGCCCCACTCGTAATACTTATGAGCAATCATTATTTCCTTGAGCTCTTTCAATGGCTTTTCGAGTTAGGCAAACTGGTTTTCTATTCCTCGTTTTACTTTGTAGTTAGCTTATTTCGATTTATTCATTTCCTAACGCATTTGCTCGACAACTGATATGGGCGTGCTGGCAATGCAATACCTATGGCTATTTCCACAATCGTTGCAATCCTATAGGCACTTAGCTGGCATTCTGGAACAAAATTTAGTTGAGCAGAGCAGCATGACAGGGTTCTGGCTTGCGCACTTTAAACGGTTTGGTTGACTCATCTTATGAATGTATGTATGTATGTCTATCTAAATAACTAAATCAACCGGCGCGATTTGTAGTTGGAGTCAAATTATAGAGCTAATAATTTAGACGAGACGGCTCTTATAAATAAAATTGATAAAATCAGTCAGTCAGATATCATATAAAATTTTTTTTACTCGACTAGACTTTTTGTTTGACTTATGAAGATTCTGTTAGAAGGAATGAAGAGAGAAGAGGAGAGGTACAAACGTTTGCAAAAAAAAATCGTCAGAACGCTGTATCATTGAAAAAAAGTTTTACATGATACACAAGTACATGTTTTAAAAAATAAGTAGAATTATAAAATCAGCAGGCTGACTCTAATACAAATATTTCGGCAAAATCATAATTTGTGGGCAGGCTTTTTTGTTTTCATTATAAAGTAATTGCATAATTTTTATATATAAAAATGCAGACTTCCAACAGCCATAACACTATCTTTAATAATAATGGTGATAGTTGGATGTGATAGCTGTTCAATAAATAATTTGATTTATTTTATGGAATCATTTGCTCATTAGTAATTCGATTGCATGATTTACTTGAAAGCTGATGAGATTTGGGAAGAGTTCGGTACCCAGGTATCCTTCCCACCTAAATCAGTAGTTATTTGAGATAAGAGCAGACTTTTATTTTGGCCAATGTAAATTGTGAAGAAATCAAACGTATGACCCTTTTATGTTGTTTATTTACGTATCGTTTTCATATTTTATATTTGGGCTGATGGGTAGTAAGCTTCTCCATCTGATAA